>NC_061113.1:52973734-53247683 GCF_002878395.1 Capsicum annuum | reverse complement strand
ACTAACCCAATATCTTGCATGCAGAATTTGATAAGTTATGTATCACTAACTGTCTTGTGAACGCATTTAATGAATTTCACTCTTTACCTTTTGAGTCTCAGAGTATCACCTTACTAAACCTTATCCCAAATCAAAGATTAACTTTTACCTTTTGAGTCTCAAGTTAATTGGATGAAATGGTGGAATTATAAGATGGAGGATAATCTCAAATCACTACCATGATCTTCTTTTCCTAATCTCTACCTCTCTTTTAAAGTAAGTAGTGAATACAGGCGGGTTCTTAATGTTTACAACCATTGAGAAAGAAATTAAACTGAAGATGATCACAATACATGCAAGAATATTGGTTTGGGACAACGTTGCACTTCCCTTACTTTGTTATATAGCCAGGTTCCAAAAGGCCTAGGTAAGGGAATTGGCCGCTCATAGTTGTGGAACAATCCATGAAATTCATAAATGAAATCATAGAAATAATCTCACAATTATAGATAAAGAAAACTTAAAGTCCCAAATCAATAAATCAACCAAAAACTTAGAATACAAGAATCCCAAGATCAAAACCCAATCTCGGAATCAAAATAACTTATGAATAGTATAAGTATGTAAACTAAGTAATAAATTGCATGGAAAACCTTGGAAACCTTTCCAAAACAAAAGTGATAAACTAGAGTCGGTCGCCACCTACGGTGCTACTTAGGAGTCGTAGGTTGCACCTACAGTCCGTAGGTGGCTCCATGTAGGTGACTGCCTCCTAAATTTTTGTAGGATCTCTGTGAATCTTTAATACTAGCACTTATTCTGGCACCTACAGGCCGTAGGTGGTACCTACAGGTCATAGGTACCCCATCGTAGATAGTAGGGCAAAAATCTCAACTTTTGAATCTCTGAAAATCAAATTCTTGATTCTTGTTCTGGCACCTACGCCATGTAGATAGTATCTATGGTTCGTAGGTGCCCACGTAGGTGGTCCAAAACTTCAATATTCACTTTTTATTTTCTTTTGTTTAGCTCTCAAAACCTTATTTCCTAAAAACCTAACACAAAACACATCATATCTAATAAAATAACCTAAGTAACTACATATTTTTGAAGTTTTAAGCGTCGAAAGTGCTATGAAATCATAGCACATCAAAACCTTAACTTAGAATATCTGCATGTCCTTAGGCAATAAAACATAACTAAACAACACACGATGCTTAACCAGGAGAAACCTAAGACACTTATGGCAACCAATCATCAAATTTGGCTAAAAAATATCAGCCCCCTCCAATTTTAACACTGGAAAACCAACCGTGTGTATCTATGGAGAACAATAATATGACATAAAGGAATATAGATATGGCATTATATTAGCGACAAACTATTACGATTTATTTTCGAAACTAGTCAAAAACGTTTCATAACTTCGTGGCAAAAAAAAAAGAAAGGTTAATCTATTTGATTTAATTTTGAAAAATAATTTAGAGTCTCCACTTAATTTTAGGAATTAAGAAATCATTTAAAAAGATAGTTTTAAAGAGAACCTTTTAAAAATAATCAGAGTCTAGGTAAGGTTTCAAGTAAATTTCAAAGAAGGTATTTGACACTTTCGAAAATTTACAATGTGTGGTTCCCGACGGATTAAACTTATTTGACTAATTTTGAAAAAAGTTCTTAAGTTATTTGAAAAAATCTTATTAAAATCTTGATTTTTTTTTTTAAAACCCTTATTTTGAATATATAGAATTTATTGGATACTAATTTATTTAATTTACTAAGTGATAAAATAAAACATCAAGGTTTCAAAATATTTCTAACTTTAACACATTGATCCGAATTAAGAATTTGGGCTAAATGATTAACCCAACTTCTTAAATGTCTACGAGCTTAAGTTTGCCTAATAGAGCGAATTACAATATAGTATGATCAAAATAAGATGAAATAATTTAATATAAACTTACTCCCCGAGGATTCATCTAGATTAAATTAAATTACAAATAAATAATTAATTAAATATAAGTAAATAATGCAAAAAGATGAGAATTGGGCCCCTTTTTAGCCAATTTTCAATTCTATCCAGCTTTGGGCCCATTTTAATGGACCATTTTTTAGCCTTTTTTGAGTTGTATATCCACAGTATATCAGCTCCCTTTATCCTTGTGTTATTGGGTATAATTTATGTAGATATCACTGAAAATCAGTTATATACACATCCTTTGATTCCTCGAACTGAATATTAGCATTCCTTTTCTAGTATATCACCTATATGCTACGTATATTTACTGTATTCCTTTGTATACAACCTTATTTATTTAAAAATAAGTATTTTTTGGACTTTGATTGAGGCTTGAACTCAAAGAGATGCAAGAGGGAAAGGAGTCCATGTGGACTCCAATTCATGCAAAAAAATAGAAAAGAGAAGAATAAGGATCAGTCCCCACCATTATCACGAGTTCTAATACAATTAATAACAACAATTATCTTTTAGAATTATATTAAAGTTTTTAAGAGGAGGTGAATATTTACTAATCATGATTATTATATGAATAAATTCACAACTTAGCCATATGGAAGGATGAAGAAATGAAGAAATAAAAAAAACATACAGAAAAGACTGATGATTCTCTGCATATTCCGGGAGAATTATTAAAATCCATTTGATTATATCCAAGGAGAAGATTAACCAAGTGTTCCAATCAATACAAAAGCTAAAGATCACTTTTACTATGAACATAGATTATGGTCTTCCCAGCTTTAGGCTAAAATTAACAACAAGAACAAAACTTAATACGAACTAGACAAACACTTAATCCCCTCCTTGGCATAAGCCAAGAAAATCTTTGAAAATTTCTTAGCTTTTAGAAAAGTGAGTGAATCACAATATTAATCGATCTACAAAGCTATTTCCTCTTTTAAATATATTAAGCAAAATATAACGACAAGTCTACTAACCAATTTCATCAAGAGAAATATAGTGACATGTCTACTAACCAATTTCAAATACTCCTAAATCTCACCAGGCAGGAAAGGTTTCATCATTTAACCTTAGACAATAAAATAAAATCAAAATATTTTTCACAATATCAAAACATCAACATTGAGCTAGTTGAGTAGGGAAACATCAATTACTTCATGAATTATCTAATCATAACTAATTAAAAAAATGAAAAGAAATATCATATAACGACATGGATAAGTTGTGCAGTTTATGAGGAAAGAATCATTAGTTTGATAGATTCTTTTTCATGTTTGGCGAGGCACCAACTTAAAATCCACACAAATAATTTCTAAAATTTAAAACTTTTCACATAATGCAATTAACAGTTGCTCCCAATCTCAAATAAAACATATCCACTATTACACTAACTCCGAAACACAAACTGTAGACTATAATTGGAATAAAAAAATTCATAAAGAAATCTTGATTATAACAATAAAATCCATGAATCAATTCAACCATTTCATTTTCGCCAGAACATAAATCTTTGACTTTCAAAGATTTCTAGAAGAAATAATCCCATCATTATTATGATTATGAATGATACAAAGAAGAAAATAGTATGAAGAAGAAAAAGGCGACGAACTAAATCAAAGATAGTTTTTACCTTTTTTGGGGCAGTGAACCAGGATGATGAGTTGAAAAGCTTGACTTCCACCTCGAACAAAATTAAGCTAGAATTCTGGTTCCTCAAAATAATTTTAAGGACCCAGAATAATGTGGGTTTCCTATTAAGAAATTCCAAGCTTCTTTTGAGCCTTCGAGGGTTCTTTCTACCATGAAAAACTCTTTTTCAATAAGGGGAATAGTAGGTATATATAGTGACTTTCTAAATGGAATTGTTGATAAACCAACGATGTGGGATTAAATAATTTAGGTTTTTTTTTTTTGAAAATTTTGAAGAGAAAAATCCAAATGGATATGGGATGAGCTGGCAAAATTCATACGAAATCGTATGAATTTTGAGAAATTTCAATTTTTAATCTTTTGGATTTTGTCACTGTAAATGTTTTGTATGCGATCGATGCTCAATCTGAGTTGCGGGTTCACCGGGTTGAAATCGGTTGTTGGGTTGTTGTTTACTTTTATGTTGTTATTAACGTTGGCTGTTTGGTTAAGCCATTGATATCGTTGGTGTACGATTATTGTTACTAGTGTTTTGTCGGATTGTGAAAAGGTTAAGAAAAAGAGATTAGGCTGGGTCAGGGGTATTGGGCTGGGTTGGAGTTTTTTGTGGAGTGGGTTGCTAAAAATTTATGGGAATGGGTAGAAATTAGGCTAATTTATTTGATAAAAGGCCCTAAGTTATAATTTCAGACAATTTTATTGGAATTTAAAATATATTGAAAATCAATTGGCTAATTTCTTTGCAATTGTGGCCAAATTGGTTTCAGTTATGACCAAACTCAATAAATTGGCTGAAACTAAAATAAACCCGATACAAATTATTAACCAGTTTAATCTTGTGCTTCTTCGTTTAAAAAAATTAAAAATATATTTTCAAAAAAATTCTTTTTTTAAGAAAAAAATAATATATATTTAGACCAAAGTTTACCCATTAACTAATTTTTGAGATATTTCTTCATTATAAATTGATTTTTGGTAAAATAATATTTTAAGAAATCAAAATTTTATGATCCCATATACGTGAATACAAAAACATATAGTTTGTTACTTAAATGACAAATTTTATCCAAATGAATATTATAGAAAGAACTTATCCGATAAAATAAATATTTCAATTTTATTTATAATCGAAGAAACTCATAATTAAACTTGGTCGTGGAGGGATAAAATTAGGTGTCAACAACCGCGCCCTCCTTTTAGGTAGGGTGGATGCAAGTAACCCTGGACAAAGAGAGTTTGACATTCCTAATTTGGTCCGATCACAAATTCATTTCTCAAAAGGAATTGATTTTTTGAGGAGTTATGAGAAGCTATTTCAGTTTTAGATTTTGGTGAAACCGAAAAGCTGAGGAATAAGAGGATTGGGGAGAGGTTGTTAACGCCTCATATTTTTGAGCTAGAAATTGAACCGTCATTCTTACATGTGTAATCTTTAATCCCATGATTTGTATGTTAATACATGTGTCATGATCTTTATGCTAGTGCGTGAAGTGCTTTTGACATGAAAGATGTTCATAAGAATCACTTAGAACAAAGTTAAGCTAAGAGCATTTGATTTGTCCAAAGTTTGGTATTTAAATTCTACAAGGGTCTACTTTGAATGTGTATAACTTTTGATATATGTAGAATTTTTCAACCGAAGACCCACCAAGTTATAGATAGTTGAATTAGCTTACCAATGATAAAAAGGAAATCATCTTTTTCTTTCATGAACTATCATGCTTACAGTATCTCTATCTGCTTTTAACTCGTGCTCTTACATGAAAGTTGAATATGCCTTTTCGTCGAGTCAATGCCCGTAGAAATAGTAACCAGCCACCCCAGCCCGTCGATTCTTTGAATGAGAATGTATCCCATGCTGAGTTTAGAGTTGCCTTTTAGGCGTTGGCCTAAGCTGTGACTGCTAATGTTTAGGGCCACCATTAGGCTACAGTCCCACTTCAGCAGAATGGGGTCTTAGTAGCAGCCAGAATCAGAGACTTCATGGGAATAAATCCGCCAGAGTGTTTTGGATCGAAAGCAGGTGAGGACCCACAACTTTATTTAGATGAGGTGAAGAAGATCAAATAGATTATGCATGTTTCTGAGGAGAAAAGTGTAGAGTTGGCATCTTATAGATTGAAGGATGTAGCGTATGATTGGGTAGTTATGTGGAGGAAAAATAGAGGTGAGAATGGAGCTCCTATGAGTTGGCAAGTATTTCTAAATCCATTTCTAGATAGGTTCTTTTTGCATAAAATGAGAGAATCTAAGATAGAGGAGTTTGTGAACCTGAGACAGGGCTCAATGATAGTGAAATAGTACTGCCTTAAGTTTAATCAGTTGTCTAAGTATGCCCCTGATACGATGATTGATCCTAGGGCAAGTATGAGTAAGTTTGTCACTGGAGTGTCTAACTTGGTAGTCAAAGAGTATAGGACTTCCATGCTTATTGGAGACATGGATCTGCTATATTGATGATTTATGCTCGGCAGATTAAGGCAGAGAGGTTGAAAGAAAGAGAGAGAGGAAATAAAAAAACTAGAATAGGGCAGTTTGAGTATGGATAGGCTAGATCTCATGGGGGAAATCATTCACAGTTTTAGAATCATTCATCTATGCTAGCACCATCTTCAGCTAGTGATCCTAATCCAAGAGCTAAACAAGAGCAGTGGGGTAAATACTCTATTTCTAGATCTCAGAATAGTACGAGTAGAAGGCCCAGTTATCCTCTATTTTCTAAGTGTGGTAAGAATCATCCTAGAGAGTGCTTGCCTAGATAGAAAGGTTGTTATGGTTGTGGTAAGTTGGGTTATAGAATTTGAGAGTATCCGCATGCTAAGTAGGGAAACAGAGATGTTCATCCCCAAACTCAGGCTGCTAGAGCACCAGCTCCTTTAGTTCGCCCAGTCCCTCCTCAGGGTGCATCATCCAATACCAGTGGCGATCAGCAACAGAATCAGTTTTATGCTGTACCATCCCACCAGGAGCATGAAGATTCACCAGATGTTGTTACTGGTATGATTCATGTCTTTTATCTTGATTTTTATGTGTTGTTGGACCCTGGATTAAGTTTCGCTTATTTAAACCCACTAGTTGCAGTGAATTTTGAAATAAGTCCTGAAAAGATCCTTGAGCCCTTCTTGGTTTCTACCCTAGTAGGTAAGTCAGTTGTTGCCAAAAAGATCTATAGGAAGTTTCCTATCACCGTCCTTCATAAAGTCATGTTAGCAGACTTAATATAGTTAGATATAGTTGACTTTGAACTTATTCTTGGCATGGATTAGCTCCATTCCTATTATACATCTATAGATTGTCAAGGCCCGAATGGTGAAGTTTCAGTTTCGAAATAAGCCAGTCTTTGAGTGAGAAGGTAATTCAGTATCTCCCAAGATTCATTTCATATCCTATCTTAAAGCTAGAACGTTGATTTTTAAAGGGTGTATCTATCATCTAGTTCGAGTCAAGGACACTAAGTCTGAGACTCCAACAGTTTAGTCAGTAAGTGTAGTCAATGAGTTTCCTATATTCTTCCTGAAGATTTACCAGGGGTACCTCCCGATAGGGAAATATAATTTGAGATTGACAAACTCCCAGATACTCAGCCTATTCTTATTCCTTCTTATCATATGGCTCCCACCGAGCTTAAAGAATTAAAAGAGCAACTTAAAGATATTTTATATAAAGGTTTCATAAGGCCTAGTGTTTCTTCATAGGGTGCTCCTATCCTATTCGTGTGAAAGAAAGATGGTTCTTTGTGTATGTGCATTGACTATCATCAACTAAATAAAGTTACAGTCAAAAACAAATATCCTTTTCCTAGAATTGATAACTTATTTGATCAACTCCAAGGTGCAAGTTACTTCTCAAAGATAGACTTTAGATCCGTCTATCATCAGCTTAGAGTAAGGGAGTGTGATATTTCAAAGATAACTTTCAAAACCCGTTATGTTCATTTTGAGTTTCTAGTCATGTTCTCCGATCTAACAAATGCCCTAGCAGCCTTTATGGAGTTGATAAATAGAGTGTTAAAATAGTATTTGGACATGTTTGTCATAGTCTTTATCGATGATATTCTTGTCTACTCTCGTAGTGAGGATGATTATACAGACCATTACAAAATTATGTTGCAAACTCTTAAAGATCACCAGTTGTTTGCCAAATTCAACAAGTGTGAATTTTGGCTAAGGTTAGTATCTTTTCTTGGTCATATTGTCTCCATTGATGGCATTAGAGTTGATCCCCAAAAGACAGAAGCAGTAAGAAACTGGCCTAGACCTATTTCTCTATCAGATATTAGGAGTTTCTTAGGTTTAGCTGGCTATTACAAATGTTTTGTTAAGGGTTTCTCATTTATTGCGTCTCCTATGTCTAGATTGACTTAAAAGAAAGTTAAGTTGTAGTGGTCATATTCCTATGAGAAGAGTTTTCAGGAGCTGAAGACTCGACTTACTTCATCCCCAGTTTTAGCATTACCTGATGGTATAAATGGTTTCGTTGTATATTGTGATGCCTCTAGATTTGGTTCAGGTTGTGTTTTGATGCAAAGAGATAAGGTCCTAGCCTACGCCTCTAGACAACTTAAGCCTCACAAAAAGAATTACCCGACCCATGATCTTAAGTTAGCTGTGTTGTGTTTACTTTGAAAATCTGGAGACATTATCTTTATGGGGTACATGTTGATGTATTTACGGATCATAAAAGCTTGCAGTATGTGTTTACTCAGAGAGAGTTAAATCTTTGGTAGAGACGGTGGTTAGAGTTGTTGAAAGATTATGATATGAGTGTGTTCTATCATCCGAGAATGGCCAATTTAGTGGTAGATTCTCTTACTAGATTGTCTATAGGCAGTGTTGCTCATGTGGAGAATGATAAGAAGGAGCTAGTTTGAGAAGTTCATCGATTAGCTAGATTGGGCATGAGATTAGTTGATTCAGCTAAAGGGAATATTTTGGTTCAGAGTAGTTCCAAATCTTCTATGGTTTTGGAAGTGAAAGAGAAGCAAGATAAGGATCCTAGTTTGGTCAAACTGAAAGAGTTAGTTAAAGACCAAAATATAGAGGTTAGAGTAGATTGTGTGTGACCTATGTTGATGATTTGAGAAAGCGAATTATGGCAGAAGCGCATGGTGCACGTTATTCCATTCATCCAGGTGCTACCAAGATGTATCGTGACTT
This sequence comes from Capsicum annuum, assembly GCF_002878395.1. Taxonomy (NCBI): domain Eukaryota; kingdom Viridiplantae; phylum Streptophyta; class Magnoliopsida; order Solanales; family Solanaceae; genus Capsicum; species Capsicum annuum. Next base: position 53,238,923 of record NC_061113.1, on the reverse strand, counting down.
GCGGGAAATCTATGTAGTAAAGTGTGCAACTTGTCAATAGGTTAAGGTAGAGTACCAAAGACCTGGTGGTGCATTTTAAGAGTTTGGTATCCCCACTTGGAAGTGGAAAGAGGTGAATTTAGACTTTGTGACTGGATTACCCATTTTCGTCGTGAGCATGATTCAATTTGGATGATAGTAGATAGATTGACTAAGTCAGTGCATTTCTTTCCAGTTTACACGTCCTACACAGCTGCAGATTATGCTAAGATGTATATCAGGGAGTTAGTTAGATTACATGAAGTTCCTCTGTGCATCATCAAATAGGGGTACTCAATTTATCTCTCAGTTTTGGAGAGCCTTTCAGAAGTGTTTGGGTACACAAGTTCATCTTAGTTCAGGGTTTCATCCACGGACAGATGGTCAGGCAGTGTGGACCATTCATATTCTAGAGGATATGTTGAGGTCTTGTGTTCTTGATTTCAAAGGTAGTTGGGATGACCAGTTTCCATTGATTGAATTTGCCTATAATAAAAGTTATCATGCTAGTATTCAGATATCTCCGTTTGAGTCTCTTTATGAGAGAAAAGTTGGTTGGTTTGAATTGGGTGAGGCCGCTTTGATTAGGCCAAACATGGTGTTTAAAGCCATGGAGAAAGTTCAGTTGATTTGAGAGAGATTGAAAATAGCCCAGAGTCATCAGAAATCTTATGCAGACGTAAGAAGAAGAGATCGAGTTCGCGGTAGATGATCTTGTTCATTTTAAAGTTTCACCCATGAAGAGCTGAAGAGGTTTGGCAAAAAAGTGAAGCTTAGTCCCCGTTATGTAGGCCGGATTTTGTGCCATGTTGGGAAGGTTGCGTATGAGCTTGAGCTACCCCTAAATGTATCCTTAGTTCTAGTATTCCATGCATGGATGATTCATCCATTTTAGTTCCTCTAGAAAGTACAGATATGTAGAATAGCCTTTTATATGAAGAAGTTCCAGTAGAGATTCTTGATCCTCAGATCCGTAGACTAAGGATTAAAGAAGTTCCCTTGGTCAAAGTTCTGTGGCAAAATCAGTCCGTTGAGGGTGCTACTTGGGAAGCAGAAGCAGACATGCATACTAAGTATTCTCATATCTTCTCCATGAACTCAGATTCAGCCGAAGGTAATAGTCTTCCTTCATTCAGTTTTTTTCCAGTCTCAAATTCAGCCATATAGCTATTTTTATGTAAACTCATGCACTCGCAGATCTGTTCAGTAGCTCAGTATGTCTTTGATTCATTCATACAATTATTTTAGTTGTGCATGATAGCTTATAGCCTCAGATTCCTCAGTATTTTCAGCTTAACTAGCCACATTCGAGGATAAATGTTCCCAAGGGGGAGGTATTGTAATACCCCATACTTCCTAGATTACCTTCGCTCCTAGAATGTTAGGCCTTAGCTTAAAAAACAAATAACAATTGGTGCATGTGAAATTTTCTAGATTTAGACCATTCATTGTGTAGGAAATTGAATAAGCTTTCCATCGATACCAATTTTGCTCAAATCCGATACTCGATTGAGAAGTTATGGTGTTTTTAGTAAAGCAACAAGCCATCTGGGCAAATATCACGTCGCAGTGAAGATTAAATTCCCATTCGTCAAATTCTAATAGACCTCCACGATAAGTTCGCATCATGGTGAGGTCCAATTTCCCAGTTGTCAATTTCCAGTGGCTCACCACGATGGTAGTGCATCGTGTTGATGGCCTAAATGGCCTTCTAAAGGTGCACCGCGATAGCTCTGCGTCGCGGAGAACTTCCAGTTCCCAATTGTCCTATTTCCAGTGATCCATCGCGATAGTGGCATGTTGTGGTGGCATGTTAAATCGGGATTTTGTTTTCTTCTCCAGTTATGATTGAAGTTTAAATAGGGGTATTTTGGTTAATTCCCAAGGCCCTGATTCGTCATAAACAAGGAATTTAGAATATTCAAAGCACTTTATGGTTATTTTCATCCATTCTCTCTCAAAGAAAAACTCTAGAGCTCCAAATCTTCTTCTCTAAGAAATCAAATTCCTCCATTATTTCTCCAAGAAAGCTCCAAATTGAGGATTCTCAAGATAAGATAATCAAGAACTCATATTCAAGAACTCAAATTGGAATCAATAATTCAAGATTCTTTATCTAATCATCTACCAAGGTATGTGGGGTTTATGAACAAGGATCCTCTTTCATCCTTCTACCCAAAATCAAGTTTTAATTATAAATTCATATGATTTTGAATGAATATCCATGAGATTTGAATTAGAGTTCATACCCATTTTTGCTATTTACAAGATTACAAGTTTTTGAGAGATTTTGAAGATGAAATGCATGTTTATTTTTATATTTCATGCCTATTACAGTAAATTCTAGATTTTGAGATGAATTATCAGTGTTTTCATTATCAAGCATGATTATTATGATGCTTTGACATGAACTTGATGCATGAGTTATTTAGTCCAAGTTTATATGTTGATATTTCTAGAAAGATGATGCTTTAAGCATTTTATGATTAGATTATTTATCGATTTTCAATAAAGTTTTGATCTTTTGATCCTCAGATATGATTTGGAATCCACTTTATAGATTTATCTTAGATTAGCATTATTTACAGAATGAATAAGATAAAAGCATAATTGGTTTCGTAATAACCCTTATGCTAGTTTTTAAAGTGGATTTCCAACAGAGTGATCATACAGATTAAAAGGGAGTAGTATTTATCTATGAGTGGGAAGTGTGGAATTAGCATGCCCTATCTTTTACAAAACTACGTAGACAACGTAGGTACAGATTATCAGATTATTTCTATTTCTGTATGGATGACAGTTACAGATGTGATCACTTAACTCAGGTTGTACTCCTTGGTAAGAGTATGACATCTCTCCCCATCGTGAGGTTTTCCTCATAGGGGAACAAGTCATTGGACTCCATGTTAGCTCACATGGTTTATGTTGGTTTGAAGAACCTCCCAAATAGTAAAAGCTTTCAGAACAATTTTAAAGTATTTCCCTAAACTTTTAAGCTTACAGTATAAGAGAAAAGCTCTTAGGAAAACCAAGTGTAAAGGCTCACAACTTTATTTAGATTATGCTTTATAGATAGATATTAGCTACAGATTTCAGCTTTCAAATTTCAACTATAGAAGTGAGTCCTTTTAATACTTAGACAGTATGGTTTACAGACAGAACATTAGTACAACTTTCAGAACTAAATTTTATGACTTACTAGATTTATAAAGTATGAGTTGCTATTTATGATTTCAGTTTTCAGTTTTCAGATATTCCAGCTTATGTGAATCATTTGCATTTAGCACTTATTTTTTACAAACTATGATGATGATTGATATTATGTTTTACTTATGCATTCACACCCATATATTCAGTACATCCTCAAACTATTGATCCACATATATGTCTATGTGCTACATTGTCTCATAATGTAGGTTTAGGTTCTTAGTTTCAGTAGTGAGAGTGATTTCGAGTATCTCCATCTATATCCTGACAATTGGTGAGTCCTCATAGTTTGGAGACTTAGTCATTCAGATTTTCAGCTAATTCGTTTATATGATTTAGTATTCTTTTTAGACAGTTTGAGTTAGCTGGGTTTTGTCCCAGTGACTCTCTAGATTTTAGTAGTAGAGGCTTGTCAGACTGCTAGTTTTGATTCAGATTATTCAGTATTGAGGTTCCAAATATTATTTTTAGATAATATATTCAGTCAGTTTCTGCATATAGCACGAGTCCTATGTCTATGTTTCCTTTATTATGAGATTCAGACTTAGTAGAAGACAGATAGGGTAAACTTAAGGCTACTCATAGTCTTGAGCACCATGTGATGTCTCGGGACTAAGTTTTGGGGCGTTACAGAAGCCAACATAGGTTAGAGATATCAACCTTCTAGTTGAGGGTTGATAAAATGTTTACCTACTAGTTGAGGGTAATACATATGTCATTAGAGCACCTGCCAGATGAGGGTGACTCACAAACAATATTAGTACCCATGGCACGGTACTAACACCCTTCCAACTGAGGTTACAGGTTGGACCCCAATTTGCTCATATTGGGGCATGTCGGTTAGATGATTCCTCCCATAGTTTTAGTTTATTATTTAGTATAGAATTCAGTTCAGTTTTTCTTGACCATAGCGTACAAACTTCCAGTTATTCAGTTATCAGATTTTAGTATTTCAGTTTTATAGATTATTTTAGAAAACATTATATGCTTGGTCTTGTAAATTAAGTATTTTAATTTTTCATGCATGCACACTCAGTTATCTCATGTTATTCATTCAGTTATTACTTTATGTAAAGGTAACCCATGCATTTTAGCCTAACCCCATCTCATATACCAGTACATTCAAAGTACTGATTACATAAGTTTCTTTGTGCTATGATGTCTTATATTATAGGATTAGATGCTCAATTTCCTGATCATTCTTAGACAATTCAGCTTATAAGTGGCAACAGTTGTGGTGAGTTCTCATCTATCAAGGACATGATTTTGTTATTTTAATTTATCTCAGTAGTTTAGTATCTCCATTTAGTCGGAGTTAGTTGGGGGTTTGTCCTATAAACTCCATAGTCAATCAGTAGAGGCTTTTTAGAAATTCAGATAGTTAGTCAGTTTATCAGCTATTTTATCAGCCTTTTTAGTATAACTTTAGGCGTTCAGCTTTATGATTTAGTCATGTTTTAGGATTTAAAACCTTATGGAATTATCAGTTGTTGTTCTGCATATGTTGTTTATTATCCATTTACTCAGTGCTTACAGCAGGTACTAGCTTATGGGTTAGCTTGTGGTCACTTGTGACTGTAAGCAATTTTGTCGTGACTAGGGGGTAGCATCGAGTCGTGACAAAACTTTGTTTCAGAGCCTAAGTTTTTAAACTATCCTAGGACGTCTGAAGTCACATAGATTAGAGTCTTGTGCATGGGTGTGAAGCGTGCCACACTTATGGATGATAGGCTACAAGATATTTTAGGAATATTTACCTTCTTTCATATGTCAGATCATGCTATAAACCCAGAAGTTTAGTCGCAATAAAGTGGGGATAGAGTTATCAAAATTAAGCAGATTATGCATCTATGGGGCTAGTTGTATGAAGGTGAATCAGTAGTCTTAAAGTAGTGTATGAAAGAATTTAAGTTTATTGATTTGAAATTAAGCATGATGGTGTGGGAGTGATTCAGAGGTGTTCCCAAGGTGATATAAGATTGTAGTATTTATAAGTTTTTAAAGTTTGTGTGCTTAGATAGTACCCTTAAGTTGATAAAGTTTGAATGAGGCTAGTAATATGGTATGTTGGGTAAGTTGGTGTAATGGTAATTCTCATGGTTTAGAGAAATATATAAGTTTAGATATGTGATATTAGTAGGCTATGAAGAAGGTTAATATGGTTCACTTAAGGTTTGGGGCTATCCATATTAAGTGTTAGAATTTAGGTTTGAATCTTTGAAGACTAAGCTAATAGAACGAAGAGTTGAAACTCTAGATAGTGTGAACTCATGGTTGGGTAATACTCTTGAAAATTCTAAGTTAATTAGCTTTTAAGTTATTGTATGATGACTATTGGGGCTATAAAAAGTTAAGAGTTATATCTCAGAAGGGAGTAGAGTACTAGCAGTGGGTTGTACACTTTCAAGTATAGTCCTTCAGGTTGAGTATTGCAGTTCAGTTTATAGTTGATTAAAGGGGTCTACAGACTTAGAGTGATGGGTTAAAGCTAAGGTGGAGATAATAGGACCAGTAACCAAGCTAGGCTCTCACATTCTAGTAGTGATGCCAGTGTATTAAAGAACAACATTAGGGAGGATGATGCTCGACCCATGCTTATTTCAGTATTTGTTCTTTAGTCATCACGATATCTACTCAGGACTTAGATGTTAGCTCCATGATCATAGTTTATGTTTATTCACTCTCCATAGAAATATGTATATTTTTAGTTCCTAGTATAAGGAGTTCTAGTTTGCTCAGCAGTACGAATCATGTTCCATGAATTCATGAACTCCAAGCTCAGGTCATGCAGCACCTGACTTAAGTACCTATGATTTATAGTATGTTCAGTTCTAGTACTCATGATACCCTATTAATGATCAGTGAAATTTAGATTATGTCATGTATGCCTTCAGTTTTGATCTATGTAATGAATTCATTCTATTGATACTCTATTCCCCAGGCCTCAGTTTAGTGTCGTGTTATGCATAGTATTCTTTCATGCTTTAGGTTCTCATGTTCTAACCTTTTAGTGATATCTCCTTATGAAATAATAGTGGCGATGAGTAATTTGTTTAGATGACAGAGAGTAAATGTTCATGTTAAGTAAATATTGTAATATATTTGTTTTATCTAAGGCTATATGTTTGAAGGTAGATTGAGGCCAAACTTTTGATATATGTCATGGTTAGTTGACATTTCATGTGTGTTTTCTTGGGGATAATGCATGGAAGTTATTATTGATAGAGGTATTAGAGAATATGAGAAAGATACTTATATGGGTGTTTGTTTAAACGTTCATATGTGGTTATGATAATAGGCCTAAATGTCATGAGGGTGTATAAGTAGATGAATGCATTGCACATTAGTGAATTCCTAGTAAGAGGATTGAATGTAGTTGTTAAAGTGGTAATAAGAACTATTTATGCGAGGAGTTATGAAAATGCAGAGTATGTTAAATTCATGACTCAGTCTAGTATTACAGTGTTATGTGTGCACTTTGTAGATTCGAGTAGCTTGAACATAGTGAGAGAATTCAGTTCAGCTCAGACTTCAGTAGAAAGAGTTATCAGTGTCCATGTGAATATTTTTAAGTAGCCTCAAGTGAATTGCAGTTTTGAAGTGGAATGTGTAGTTCAGTATAAGCTTTCAGTATAATTCAGTCTATTTAGCCAACAATTCAGTTAGTAGTCAGACAGATAATTTCCTATGGCTTTCCATTATCCGATCTAGTTTTACTATCTGAAGTTTCAACAATATGGCTATTCCAAGAGATAGTTTGTTCACATCCATGTAAATTATAAATCTAGTTCTGCCCATGCATCATGTTTTGGATTCAGATATTCGGTCATGATTCAGTTCTTAAGTGTTCCATGCATCAACTTAGTCTTTCTTAGTATTTCTGTCAAGTCAGTATCATTAGGGGGACGAAGTACCCCAAGGGGGAGATGTGGTAATACCCTGAGTTTTCATATCCTAAACCTCTCATCCTTTCTTCGTGAAACCAGATCCATCTGGAGGTAATGGTTAATCATAAATTGACTCTCTCGTTTCTATCTAATCTATATAACCATTCTCATGTCATTACATGTATTCACAAAATCTGCTTAGTCATGTATCATGTTTCAAACTTAGTCATGTAATAATGTAACGACCTAAAATCGCCTCCCGGGATGTCACACGGTGCTTAACGCTACATGTCACCCCAAGCTAACCCATCGAGCCTGTTTATACTAATAACACTTATTTTAAGATGAAATAATTCAAACACTAGCATAGTCATATCATATGAAGGGAGATACAGAGAAAATACTCGATCCAAACTACCACAATACTAGAATTCTAAACAAAATCACAATCTGATAACTAGTTTGACAAAGCCTCTACTAATCCATGAACTAGAGAGCCGTTGGGACAAGTCCCCAACTGACTCGAAATGAACTAAAAGTAAAACATAGTGTCTCAAATACAGAAATGTCTAAAGATACATCCTCAAACTATGAGGACTCACCACTGTAGGAATATAGACAGAGGTACTCAAAAGTCACTGACGAGGCTGAGACTGAGGACCTGAACCTACATTATAAGACAATGTAGCACATAGATGTATATGTGGATCAACACTTGAAAATGTACTGAGTATGTGGGGGTGCATGCATTTATATAAAATAGCATCAATACTTTTTAATCTAATCATGCATGCAAGAAGTAATGACTCACAAGGCTCGAATAAGTAAAAAATGTAAAGCTCATGAATCATGGAGAATGGAGCATGTAACACAAATCTTGCGTGTCATCATAGTTTAACTTTAAAATCGGTAATCTTCTCTTATTATTATTACCCATAGGCTAAAGAAAACTTTAAATAATACTTTCAACTCATTCATATGTCTCATGAAGAGTAAAACTTCTTTAATGCTCAAGAACTCAAAACTCTTTTGAACACAAGTACTTGGAATTCAAAATCATTTAACTTTGAAACATACTTGAAGGCATTTCATTCACTTTAGGAAAAAATAGTTATATCAAGGGTAAATACCTTAGTCTTAGGGAGCAAATCTGCAACTTTACTATTAGGAAAATAACTTGTATCAAAGGAGTTTCTCTTAACCGACATAAACGATACAAGCTATATGGAGTCCAACGTTTTGTCCTCCTAAGGAAGAGACTCCACGTTGGGGAGTAGCATCATACTCTTGTCAGGGAATATAATCTCAATTTAGTGATCACTTATCTCGGCCTCGTGCCTAATATCTCGGCCTTAGGCCTAAAATCTCAAACCTACGGTGGAACGTAGTTCTAGGGTAAGAAACTATAGTAACTTACCCAACTCGGTGCTAAATACTACTCCTTTTAGTTTATCTCGCTCATCTCATGGAAATCCACTTTAAAATAATCTCATGGTTCATCAAGAAACCAATAATCAAATCTGTAATCTCATGTAGTGAAGTGGATTTCAAAACTCCATGACCATTAGTTCAAAACATTTCTTAATACTTTCAGAATACTCAAATCATGGGTTCCTATAGCATAAGAGTTCATAAAATTGCAAATCTCAAGTAGGGCTCAATAACCCATAATTCATTCTCAAGTTAAAACTCATCAAAAGCATAATAGATAGTATATAGATTCATAACTCATGTAGAAATCTGGAAATTTCAGCAATTTGTCTCAAAATCTCAATATACTCATATACTTTAATATCTCAAACATTTCAACTATTAACTTCTCAAGGATTAAAATCATGGGGTGTTGGCCTAGCTGTAATTTCTCAAGAAAACATGTGGAAATCATGCCATTAGACTCTCAATTCATGGGAAACATCAAAATATTATAATCAATAATAATGGGTGAGAAACCCTAATTCAAATTCTTGTAAAATCTCATAGATTGCATAAAATCATAGTTTAAATAAGCCTTTGGGTACAAGGATGAAAGGATTACCCTTTTTCAAAACCTCACATACCTTGGATTATGAAATTAGATGAACGATCTTGCTCTAAACTCTTCTTATTACTCTTGAGAGAGAGTTCTTGCAACCGTTGAACTTGAGAAACTCAAATATCAACTCAATTTATAGAATGCATGGTGAGTTCTTTGATTTCTTAGAGAAGGGTTTTAGATTTGATTTTGAGGAAGAAACCCGAGCTCTCTTGTGTTTTGGATGATGAATGAAGCCATTTGCTTCATTTGGAATAATCAATGTATAAAAGAGTGGAAAGAACTGAAAACCTCTTTTAAAAATGAGTTAAAAATACTGAACGGGGTCTGCGACAGTCGGAGCGACGGTCCATCGCAAGTCCGACGGTCCATCGTGTCGTCCGTCGCATGATGACCAAGAAAGGACATACTGCCTCAATGCGAAAGTGGGATGGATGGTCCATCACAGGTCTGATGGTCCGTTGGATCATCCGTCGCATGATGTCCAGGATGAGACGACACTGCCTTAGTTTTGACGACCTCAACGAAGGTCCATCGCAGCCTTGACGGTCCGTCGTCCTGGATGTCGCACTTGGGCCAAGAAAGGGATTTTTTGACTTGGTTGCAATGGTCCAAGCAATTGTCCGTCACAGGCTCGACAGTCCGTCGGATTGTCCATCGCACCTGGCGGTTCTGACAATCCTCAGTAAAACGGTCATAACTTCTCACCCCGATGCCGGATTTGGACAAAATTTGTATCGTTGGAATGCTAATTCAATTCTCTACATAAAAAAAAGTTAAATTTAAGAATATTCTATATGGTTTAAATACCAACCACTTGGGAAGTGACACAACACACTCATATCATAGTCTTTTAGCAACTCTAACCACCTCCTCTGCCTAAGATTTAACTCCCTCTGAGTAAGCACATATTTTAAGCTCTTATGATCAGTAAATATATCAACATGGACACCATAAAGATAGTATCTCTAGATTTTCAAAGCAAAGACCACAACAGTTAACTCAAGATCATGGGTTGGATAATTCTTCTCATGCGACTTTAACTATCTAGAGGCATAAGCTATAACATTACCTTTTTGCATCAACACACAACCCAAGCCAACTCTAGAGGCATCATAATACACCATAAAATCATCTCTACCATCAGGTAAAGTCAACACAGGGGCTAAAGTAAGTCGAGTCTTCAACTCCTGAAAACTTTTCTCATAGGAATCTGACCACCGGAACTCAACTTTCTTTTGAGTCAACTAGGTCATAGGAGACGCAATAAAAGAGAAAACTTTAACAAAATAATGGTAGTATCCCGCTAGACCCAATAAACTTCTAATGTCAGAAGGAGAGATAGGTCTAGGCTAATTTCTTACAGTTTTTGTCTTTTGGGGATCAACTCCAATACCTTTGGTTGAAATAATATAACCCAGAAAGGCTACAGACCTTAGCCAAAATTCATACTTACTGAACTTGGCGAACAACTGGTGATCTCTAAGAGTTTGCAAGACAACTCTAAGGTGATTCGCATGGTCATTCTTATTACGGGAGTATACAAGGATGTCTTCTATGAAGACAATGACAAATATATTAAGATACAGCTTGAACACTCGATTCATGAGGTCCATGAAGGTTGCTAGGGAATTGGTTAGCCGAAAAGACATGACTAAAAATTCAAAGTGACCATAGCGGGTTCGGAAGGCTATCTTTGGAATATCACATTCCCTCACTTTAAGTTGATGATAGCCGGATCTAAGGTCTATCTTGGAGAAATAACTTGCACCTTGCAACTGATCAAATAGGTCATTAATTATTAAAAGAGGATACTTATTTTTGACTGTGACCTTGTTAAGCTGACGATAGACAATGCACATACGCAAAGAACCGTCTTTCTTTCGCACGAATAAGACAGGTGCGCCCTAAAGAGAAATACTGGGCCTAATAAAACCTTTGTCTAAAAGATCTTTGAGTTTCTCTTTAAACTCCTTAAGCTCTTTAGGTTCCATACGGTATGCCAGAATAGAAATAGGCCGAGTATCGGGAAGAAGGTCAATCCTGAATTCTATCTCTCTATCGGGAGGTACCTTTAGGAGATCTTCTGGAAAAACATTTGGAAACTCATTAAAAATATCGACTAACTAAATAGTTGGAGCCTTGGACTTAGTATCTTTAACTCTAACTAGGTGAGAGATGCAACCCTTAGACATTAGCTTTATGGATTTGAGATAGGAGATACAATGACTCTTGGGAGATATCGAACTCCCAAACCACTCAAAAGCTGGTTCATTAAGAAACTGAAACTTAACCACACGGGTATGATAATCTATAGACGCATAAAAGAATGAAGCCAATCCATACCCAGAATAAGGTCAAAATCTACCATGTCTAACTCTATCAAATCCACAAGTATGACTCTATGAAGAATAGTAACAGGACAATCTCTATACACTTGTTTAGCAACAACTGACTCCCCTACTGGTGTAGAAACTAGGAAGGGCTCAAAAATCTTTTTGAAACTCATTTTAAAATTTACAGCTACAAGTGAGGTCACATAAGAGAGACTTGACCCGGGGTCCAACAACACATAGACATCAAAGCAAAAGACACAAAGCATACCGGTAACAACATCGGCAGACTCCTCCTACCCTGACGAGATTGTAAGGCATAGAATCTATTCTGGCACTGACCACCAGCAGTGCTAGATAAAGTGTCCTGAGCAGGGGTGGGACAGGGTACATGAGCTGGTGTACTAGTAGTCTGTGCCTGAGGTCCGGCACTCTGTTCCCCTGTCTAGCATGAGGACAATCTCTAAGTCTGTGGCCCTACTTTCCACAACCAAAACAACCTCTCAAATCTACGAAACACTCACCGATATGATCCCTACCACACTTATCACAAGGGGGATAACGGGGCCTGTTACCAATACTATTCTGTGACCTAGACATAAAAGACCTGCCCCCTTGCTCCTGCCTACCTCTAGGCGTGGGAGCACTAGCTAATGAAGGCGCTGGCATAGACGAACATCTTTAAAATTGAGGACGATTCCCTCCATGGAACCTAGGTTGGATAAACTCATGCTACTTAGATCTAGCCCTCTTGTTACCCCTCACTCTATCTCTCTCTTTAATCTTATCCGCCTCTATCTACTGGACATGCATCATCAACCTAGCTAGATTCATATCGATATGCTACATCGCAGTCCTACACTCCTTCAGTACCAACCTAGAAACACCGGTCACAAACTTGCTCATACTAGCTCGAGTGTTAGAAATTAAATCAGGAGCATACTTGGCCAATTGGTTGAACTTCAAGCAGTACTCCTTAACAGTTATAGAGCCCTGCCTCAATTTTATAAAATCCTAAATCATTGCCTCCCTCATCTCAAGTGGAAAAAACTTGTCCAAGAATGCATCTTGGAACACCTGCCAAGTCATAGGAGCAGCATTATCACCTCTACCGTTCCTTCATGATACAACCCAGTCATAAGAAATGTCCTTCAATCTGTAGGACGCCAACTTAACACTTTCTTCCTCAGAAACATACATCACTTGCATGATCTTTCTCACCTTCTCAAGGTACAACTGTGGGTCCTCATCTACCTTAGACCTATTAAACTCTAGCAGATTCATCGATATAAAATCATGAATCCTAGCCACAACTGCATCACCTCCCTGCTGATTAGCAACTGCAGCCTAGTTATTGGCCCAAACATTGGCGATGACTACTTAGGCTAACGCCTAAAGGCCGCCCAAAACTCGACATAAGACACAGTCTCATTCAAAAGATCAATAGGTGGGGGTTACTCATCATTATTCCTGTGGGTATTCACTCTTCGGAGAGGCATTTTATGAAATAGAAGATCATGAATTATTAGATGAGAGGGACAACTATAGGCACGATAGATTCTGAAAGAAGAAACAACTTTTTCTAAAAATGTCTCACAGTCTCTTGCTTATAGATGTGGCGCGCTACAGACCAATGATCAAGACTATACCCTAGGACTCCTTAAACCCCTAGGCTTTGATACCAAGTTTGTAACAACCCAAAATCGCCTCTCGAGATGTCACACGGTGCTTAAGGCTACAAGTAGCCCTAAGTTAATCCTTTGAGCCTGTTTCTACTAATAACACTCATTTCAAGATGAAATAATTCAAACACTAGCATAGTCATATCATATGAAGGGAGATACGGAGAAATTACTCAATCTAAATGACCATAATACTGAAATTCTCTGCACAATCATAATCTGATATCTAGTCAAACAAATCCTCTACTAATCCATGAACTAGAGAGCCGTTGGGACAGGTCCCCAACTGACTTGAAATGAACTGAAAGTAAAAACATAGTCTCTCAAATGTAGAAATGTCTGAAGATAGGTCCTCTAACCATGAGGACTCACCACTGTAGGAATGTAGATAGAAGTACTCAAAAATCACTGATGAGGTTGGGACTAAGCACCTGAACCTATATTATAAGACAATGTAGCACATAGATGTATATGTGGATCAGCACTGGGGAATGTATTGAGTATGTGGGGGTGCATGCATTTATATAAAACAACATTAATACTTTTTAATCAAATCATGCATGAAATAAGTAATGACTCACATGGCTCAAATAAGTATAAAATGTAAAGCTCATGAATCATGTTGAATGGAGCATGTAACACAAATCTCGTGAGTCATCATAGTTTAAATTTAAAATCGGTAATCTTCTCTTATTATCATTACCCATAGGATAAATGAAACTTTAAATAATACTTTCAACTCATTCATATGTCTCATGGAGAGTAAAACTTCTATAATGCTCAAGAACTCATAACTCTTTTGAACACAAGTACTTGGAATTCAGAATTATATTACTTTGAAACATACTTGAAGGCATTTCATTCACTTCAGGAAAATATCTCATTTCATGGTTTAGGGAAAAATACTTATATCAAGGGAAAATACCTTAGTCTTAGGAAGAAAATCTGCAACTTTTCTATTAAGAAAATAACATGTATCAAGGGAGTTTCTCTTAACCGATATAAACTATGCGAGCTACATGGAGTCCAACGTTTTGTCCTCCTAATAAAGAGAACCCACGTTGGGGAGAAGCATCATAATCTTGCCAGGGAGTATAACCTCAATTCAGTGATCACTTATCTAGGCCTCGGGCCCAATATCTCAACCTTAGGCCCAAAATCTTAAGCCTACAGTGGCACGTAGTTCTGGGGTAAGAAATCATAGTAACTTACCCAACTCGGTGCTAAATACTACTCCCTTTAGTTTATCTCACTCATCTCATGGAAATCCACTTTAAAATAATCTCATGGTTCATCAAGAGCCCAATAATCAAATTTGTAATCTCATGTAGTGAAGTGGATTTTAAAACTCCATGACCATATTAGGTCAAAACATTTCTCAATAATCTCAGAATACTCAAATCATTGGTGCTTATAGCATAAGAGTTCATAAAATTGCAAATCTCAAGTAGTGCTCAATAACCCAAAATTCATTCTCAAGTTATAACTCATCAAAAGCATAATAGATAGCATATAGATTCATAACTCATGTAGAAATCTGGAAATTTCAGCAATTTATCTGAAAATCTCAACATACTCGTCTACTTTAATATCTCAAACATTTCAACTATTAACTTCTCAAGGATTAAAATCATGGGGTGTTGGCCTAGCTGTAATTTCTCAAGAAACATGTGGAAATCATGTCATTAGACTCTCAATTCATGGGAAACATCAAAATATTGAAATCAATGAAAATGGATGAAAAACCCTAATTCAAATTCATGTAAAATCTCATAGATTGTAGAAAATCATAGTTTAAATAGATCTTTGGGAACAAGGATGAAAAGATTACCCTTGTTCAAAACTCTACATACCTTAGATTATGAAATTGGATGAACGATCTTGCTCTAAACTCATCTTCTTACTCTTGAGAGAGAGTTATTGGAACCTTTGAACTTGAAAAACTCAAATCTCAACTCAATCTGTAGAATTCATGGTGAGTTCTTGGATTTTTTGGATAAGGGTTTTAGATTTGATCTTGATAGAGAAACCCTAGCTCTCTTGTGTTTTGGATAATGAACGAAGCCATTTGCTTCATTTGGAATATATTAGCATATAAAAGAGTGGAAAGGACCAAAAATCCCTTTTAAAAATGAGCTAAAAATACTGAACGGGTTCTATTACGGTCGGAGCGACGATTCGTCGAAAGTTCGACGATTCGTCAGGTTATCCATTGTACGATGACCAGAAAAGAGACATACTGCCTCTATACCACAGTGGGATCGATGGTCCATTGAAAGTTCGATGGTCCGTCAGATCATCCGTTGCATGATGGCCAGGATGAGACCACATTGCCTTAGTGGCGATGGTCTCAGCGGTGGTCCATCACAGCCTTGACGGTCCGTCGTACTGGCCGTCGTACTTGGGCTAGGAAAGGGAGTTTTTTCCTTGATCATGATGGTCTGAGCGACAGTCCATCACAGGCTTGACGGTCCGTCGGATCGACCATCGCACCTAGGCGGTTTCGACAACCCTCAGTAAAATGGTAATAGCTTCTCACCTCGATGCCGGATTTGGATAAAATTGGTATCGTTGGAAAGATAATTCAATTATCTACATGAAAAAAAGTCAAATTTAATAAAATTATATAAGTTTTAAATACCAATCACTTGATAAGTCTCTTCTTAATCTTTTAGGGTTGAAATTATACTTCACTTGACACGCTCTAAGGCCCAGACTATGAGGGAAGTTTGCGGGATCTTAAAAATAATATCCAAGTCATGAATGTTTAGTATGTGATCTCAGTTGCCTTATTTCAATATTCTCAGGCTAACCAATATCAATCGAGGATGAATGATTCCAAGGGGGAGATAATGTAACATCCCATATTTTTGAGCTAGAAATCAAACCAACACTTCTACATGTGTAAACTTTAATCCCATGATTTGTATGTTAATATATGTTTCATGATATTAACCTAGTTTTTGAAGTGATTTTGACGTGAAAGATGTTCATAAGAATCACTTAGAACAATGTTGAGCTAAGAGCATTTGATTCGTCTAAAGTTTGGTATTCAATTCTACAAGGGTCTACTTTGAACATGTATAATTTTGATATATATGGAATTTTATATATTAAGATCCACCAAATTGTAGATAATGGAATTATCTTTCCAACGATACTAATTTTGCCTTAATCCGTTACCCGACCAAAAAGTTATGGCCATACAAAGGGGTGTGCGTCGCTTAACAATCATCTAAGGCTACTGGAATGGGTATACGATTGGCTAGGAATCACCCACCTTGGCTTGGGTAATTTGCTGGGCTTTGCCTAGGTCATTGTCCAGTGCAAAAAATACTCCATCTTGACTCAAATGAAGGGTATTGAAGTCATTTCACACCCTTAAATTATCCCTAATCACTTTAAAACATTTTGATAAAGTATTAAACACATTAACTCCTCTCTCTTAACCCTAAGCAACTAGTAAAAAATTCAAAAACTCTCCTCCATTACCAGGAACAAGATTTAAGCCTCTTTCACAAGAAATTAAGGAATTCAAGTTTCCAATCCCAAAATCCTTCCAAAAATCAGTCGTTAAGGTATGCGTGATGTTCATCCATGGGCCCTTTTCACCCATGGAGTCCAAGAACCTATTTTTATGTTTTAAATAATGAATTTACATGTTTATAATGAGTTATCTCCATGAAGCTTTTATGAATTTCGATTATACATAAGGTTTACAAGTGTTTTTCGTTAAAAATAGCCCTTACGCATTTGAATGATGATATTTTCATGTTGTATCTCTAATTTAAGGTTTTGGAATCGTAACTTGTTGTTTTCGCATGCTTTACCTATTCCCATGCTTAAGATTATGAATTTCATGTTTTTGATGAAATGTCTAAATGTTGGGTTTTGAGAAATGACCCTTTATTATGGTTTTAAAGCTTCTTATGTCATTATTGTTATTTTCATTCAATGGTGGAGGGTTATGAACACTTAATACTTAACTATTTACATTCTTTTAGTTTTCTCAGAATGATTTTAGTTAAACCATGAGCTTAGTTTATTTCTCAGTTGTTATTATCGTAATGAGCACTATATAAATTCATAATCAGTTAAACCTAATTCAATTTAGTGTCAGTTCAGTTGGGAGTAGGATTTAGCATCGAGTGACCCCAAGGATGAGGGGTTACCTACCAATAGAGGGTGTGACCTTTAGTAGTAGTCCTTTATTCCAGAACTACATTGCCAGCCTAGATTAGAGATATCAACCTGCTAATTGTGGGTTGATAAAGTGTTTACCTGCTAGTTGAGGGTAACATATATCTCATTAGAGCACCTGCCAAATGAGGGTGACTCACAGCCATTATTAGTACCCGTGGCATGATACTAACACCCTTCTAACTGGGGTTACATGTTGGACCCCAATTTTCTCATATTGGGGTATGCCAGTTAGCTTATACCTCCCATAGTTTTAGTTCAGTATTCAGTACAGAATTCAGTTAAGTTTTTCTTGACCATAGCATACAAACTTCCAGTTATTCAGTTATCAAATTTCAGTATTTCAATTTTACCGATTATTTTAGAAAACATTATATGCTTGGTCTTGAATCCTCAATATTTCAGTTTTCATGCATGCAGTCTCAATTATCTTATGCCATTCAATCAGTTATTACTTCATGTACAGTTAACCCATGTATTTTAGCCTAACCTATCTCATATGCCAGTACATTTAAAGTATTGACCACATACTTTCTTTACGCTATGATATCTTATATCATAAGATCAGATGCTCAGTTTTCTATCCGCGCTTAGACAGGTCAACTTACCAATAGCAACAGTTGTTGTGAGTCCTCATCTATTGAGGACATGATTTTGTTATTTTAGTTTATCTCAGTAGTTCAGTATTTCCATTCAGTTAGAGTTAGTTGGGGGTTTGTCCCATCAATTTCATGGTAAGTCAGCAGAGTCTTTTCTGACATTCAGATAGTTAGTTAGTTTGTCAGCTATTTTATCAGTCTTTTCAGTATAACTTTAGACATTAAGATTTATGATTTAGTCGTGTTTTAGGATTTAAAACCTTATGGAATTATCAGTTGTTGTTCCATATATGTTATTTATTATCAGTTTACTCAGTGCTCTCAATAGGTACCAACTCATGAGTTAGCTTCTGATCACTTGTGACCGTAAGCAATGTTGTCGTAACTATGGGGTAGCCTCGGGTCATGAAAGGTTGGAATACAATCAATTTTTCTACATATATCCCAGCCTACATATCCTAATATTAAGGGAATTAGACTGCTTGCAGATTGACTCGACCGATAGAAAAGATAGTCTCTTATTTTGGATGATCTTTGGCTTTGGATGAGTGATAAGTTATTTGAGATTATGTAAAAGCGACTTGTAACCTCATAAACAAGAATATGGAATCCCTTACATCTAATGGCAAGAATTTACCTGAACATAATTTCCAAAACTCTGAATGTATTATCACCCAATTTGAAGGAAAGAAAAAGTTACTTTCAGTAGGAGTTTGGAAATATCCTGAAAGTGAAAGTGAAACCAGAATATCCCAAAATACCCCATATGCCATTTAATAGGGCTTTGGTTTGATGATGGTGGAAGTCATCCTTTAGTCATGTCCAAAGAGTTTGATATTCCTCTTCGGACTATGTCCTAGTTTGCTGCTAAGAAATAGTTCCACATTGTGATGCGTCCCTTTTGGAGTCGTCCACACCTGTGGTTTTGATTTGAGAATTTCATATTTTTGGATGATCTTGACAACATCTCAAAAAAATAGTTAGTTGTAAATATAGAATTACACTAACGTAAATTGGTGCAAACCTGTTTGAACATGCTATGCTGAGATGGTTAATGAACCAATTTGCACAAACTATTCTAAAAATGTTATGCTACTTTGAACGGGGTGACAACCCAACATGTACCAGTAAAAAATAAATGACTTATCTTAAATGTAACATGCCACTTTAAATGGAGTGACGGTCCAAAGTGTCTTATTGAAAGACGGATGACCTATTTTGAATGTAACATGCCACTTTGAATAGAGTGACGGTCCAACGTGTCTCATTGAAAGGCTGACGACCTATTTAAAATGTAACATGCCACTTTGAATAGAGTGATAATACAATGTGTCTCATTGAAAGGCGGATTACCCATTTTGAATGTAACATGCCACTTTGAATGGAGTGATGGGATCCAACGTGTCTCATTGAAAGGCGAATGACCCATTTTGAATGTAACATTCCATTTTAAATGTAGAGATGGTCCAACGTGTCTCATTAAAAGGAAGACGACCTATTTTGGATATAACATGCCACTTTGAATGGAGTGACGGTCCAATGTGTCTCATTGAAAGACAGATGACCTATTTTCAATGTAACTGCCACTTTGAAGGAAGTGACGGTCTAACGTATCACTAACAGGAGGACCACCCATTTAAAATATAACATGCCACTTTGAATAGAGTGACGGTCCAGTGTGTCTGATTGAAAAGCGAACAACCCATTTAAAATATAACATACCACTTTGAATAGAGTGACGGTCCAACGTGTTTATTAATCTCCTACACTAAACTTATTAGTAGTAAATTCAATATAAGGGCAATTGTGCAAACCTTGTTTAGTATGCGTTACTAAAGGAGGTGACGGTCTATAACACAATAATATGTTATGCTCGAATAGGCTGACAATCCCGTTATTTCTTGGAGGATAGAAAACCCTAACATATAACATAAGATAAAAGTCGATTTGTTCAACTTTATCCTTTAAATCAGAAATCCTTAAAAGGACTTGTGCATATCCTGAGCTTCTGGATTGAATCCTTAATATTTGAGAGGATTGGTTTGTGTTGGTTCTTAGAGGTGGTTTGCATAACGTCGCTTGCGTAACTCAAACAACACTCAATAATAGCATAAAAAATTGTTTTAACTAAGTCAAGAGTGTAACAGAAGATAGAGTTTAAAGATAAAGTCGTTTGACTCATGATGATTTAGAGACAGTGTTTTGAATAATATCTCCATATCTCAATCGTTATGTACAATCATTTCCCTACAAAATCATAAAAAGTATTAGAGATGATAACGAAGTAATAAAAACATAAATCAAGAGGAAAAAGGAGAAGAGAAGTTGTCTGGATTATTATAGATGGTGGATATGGTAATGCTTAACGTTGTCAACATTGTGACTTTACTATTCTTGCATCCAAAGAAAAATTCTTAGTTTTGATTGACTGAGTGTGTTGATATTACCTTGCTCTCATTATGCTCCTTGTTGATCATCGATTTGCAATCTTGAAGTGCAGTCTTTGTGGAATTTTTGAGGATCTCCCTAAAAAATTCTTCTCCATTTTAGAAACTCTCGAACTTCTTTGTATATTATGACATCATTTAGTATGGAATTTTTGAGATCTTCTAAAAAATTTTGCCCCGGTCTAGAATATAAAATACTTGAATTCTTTTCTAATGTAGCGTAACTTGAAATTTTGAGAACTTTCTCAATGATTATACCTCGGTTCAGCTTCAATGATGTCTGATGTTCAACTTTTAACAAATATCATATTTTGTGAAATTTGTAAGACTTTCTCAAAAATTTCCACCCTAGTTACATGCTTCAACGTTATCTCTATGTAACATGTAGCTTGTAAGAAGATCCTCTCAAAAACTTTACCCCAGTTTCTATTAAAATCTTATGGGGAATATGATCGAGTCATTGTGATTCCTACATATTCCATTGAGGTAGGAATCATATCAAATGTAATTTCACCATAAAATGGAAAAACAAACTTTCTAACGGGTTGTCAGAAGCCGACATAGGCTATTTACGTATACCATTCTTGGAAATTTAGGTCAAATATAGTTCACACAAATAGAAGACTATTTAATATTTTTGATAACGTGATCGAAGCCAATATAGGATGCCTACGTATTCCACTAGAGAAATTAGGTCGAATGTAGTTCATTACAACTAGAAAGTACGATTACAAGGAAATCAAACTATAAAGTATGATTACAAGGAAATCAAAACAAGAAGGTACGATTACTAGAAAATAAAAAAATAACATTAAGATAGGATGACACCAAAAATACGCCTTGGAGGAAACTTTATTCTTCATTGCGACTGATGATTCCAATGACTACTTCTTGTGATTAGGTAATGGATTATCGTTGACATTGGCTGGAGTTTCTACAAGTGTAATCACCTTGTTGTCACTCAAATCTTGAATTTTGTTCTTGAGAGTCATACATTTCTTGGTATCATGTCCAATAACTCTAGAGTGTTAAGTACATCACTTGTTTGGATCATACCAATTAGTAGAAGTGTTCACACGCTTTATTTCCACTGGATGAAGTAGTTTTGTTTCTTTCAACCTTTTAAAAAACTGAGTAAGAGATTCTTCCAATGACGTGAAAATTCTGGGAGGTCTTCTTTCATGATTGGCACGAGGAGCATTATTTTGATAGTTTTGTGGTGGACGTTGAGTATGATATGTTTCTTATGCATTGAAGACCAGATAGTGAGCATGTCGAGCATTGGATTGGTATAGTGGGGATTGCTAATAGTTAGATGAACATCCTTGAGTCATTACTGCCATCACTTATTTTTTCTTTTCCTTTCCACTTCCAAAAGAGCTAGTCTGGAAACTCTTATGAATGGATTGCAGTTCTTTCAAATTTACTGTCCTTCCTATCTTGACGCCATCCTCAATTATTTCTCTAGTCTTGATAATTTCAGTAAACGTCTTTCTAGACATCATCACCATGCGATCAAAATACTTGGTACTTAGTGCATGGATGAAGTAACTAATCATTTTGGCTTTCTCCATTGGAGGATGGACCCTAGTTGTCTCTTCTCTTCATCATATGGCATATTCACGAAAACTCTCATTTGTTTTCTACCTTAGCTTTGTGATTGAGATACTGTTAGGAATGATATCGACATGAAACTTGTAATGATCCTTAAAGTATTTTCCAAGTCATCCCAAGTGTGCCACTTAGCATATCTTGCTTACCATACCATTCTAGATCCTTTCCACTTAAACTTTGAATAGATAGCTTAACTCATATTTCTTCATTTCTTCCCACACCAATAAAATTTTCACAATAAGTTTTCAAATTAAAGAAGGAATTTACAGACCTATCAAAATTTTTGAATTCCGAGATCTTGTAACAAGGAGGCAACTTAATCTCAGGAAATGAACAACTCTTCATACTTCATACTTTGATTACTTCCAAGCCCTCTAAGGATTCTCATTTCATCTTATAAAGCCTTGAGCTTTCTATTCACAATCTCATCAGTGCATATCTTTGGCTCATTCTCAATTTCAACATAATGATCAACATCTAGAAATTATAATCCCTTACTTTGTGTCATTGGTGGAGCGGTAGCATAGGTGCACACTGATAGAGTGTGATATGATAGTGTTATGTTTTAAAATTGTAGAGGGGCAAATTCATATACAAAAGGAGAATTTTGAGAAGCATGAACATTTTGAGAAGTGATAAAGTGACCTCCCTGATCAACTCCATCTGATTTCAGAAACATAGGCCCTTTTTGTTGAGCCTGAGGGGGCAGAGTCATGTTTAGAGGAGTCTGAGAAGGTGTTTGGCTCTGCATCAACATGAACTTTAGTTCAACAATTTTCTATTCCAAACCAGCAACGACATCTGGGGTTATCTCTCTTACCATTGAGGGACAAGGGTCTAATGCCACAGACAAAGTGGGAACTGGCTCAGATGAAGTGTTTATGTTGATCAAACTAGGATCCATAGTTGAAGGACTCTTTCTGTTAGCCCAAGTAAGAATTGATGAGTCTGTAGTTGCTTTCTTGACCTTAGATCGTGTAAAATGCTAATGTTTTGCCAGTGATACTTTTGCTTTTAGTCTTTGTAAAATGAGCAAGTTTGATTACCAACACAAATCAGCCCTCTCTAAAAGAAAAAATACTCAAAAGGTAAAATGTTAGTTCAAGATCATAATAATTGACTAAAATAATGTACAAAACAAATGACATATTTGGTTTGAAATAGAATAGTCCAAAATTTGAAGAATATGACACTTTGAAAAGTAACCTTATGATCAGGAGTTTGATCATTTGACAGATTTGAATTTAATGGGGAAAACAACATTTCGAATAGAGTGAACTAAGTGATTTGAAGAAATCGAGTTTATGAACGAACATTCTAAAACGCTTATTTGGAAAGCTATTTTAAAGACAACATAATCTTTTCCATTAATAGGATATTTGGATAGCTCTAACTACAATTAAGTGCGTGAAAAAATGATTTATAAAAGCAACATGATCAATGTGAATCAGACAATGACCTACTGAATTTTGAATAAAACTTGGGTGATTTAAAAGTGTTTTTATCAACAGACTTTTAAGGGTATTTTAGGAGGATTCAAATTTTGAGTCTTATATGCCTAACAACGCTCTAAGACTTCGAGATAGAATAATAGACTAGTCTTGTTTAAAGCAAACGTATGTTATTTAGACACACAAATCAAGAAAATATAGATAAAAAAAATAATGGACCACTTTAGCACATAAATTATACCTTTCAAGCCAAAGGTAAGCCTAACGTTTGAAGGATATAAATGCCCTTTGTAAGATATTCCATTGCCCCCAAATTATTATAAAAACTTTATTAATAAATTTAATGGGGATACAAAATGAGGGAAAAGGGAAATACATGATATCAGTCCCACGCAGGGGAGAAAATCTCAACTAAACATCCTTGGGAATCCTTCGATCTTGAACTTCTCAAAATTGATGAATACTTTTTAGGTGAAGATTTTCTCTAGATTACAAGAAAGAAAACTACAAAATAAAACCCTCAAACCCAAGGGACAATGGTCCGTACAATCCGACATTATATCCTTCATTTTAACATATAAGGGATGATCGTCTATTATGACTCGTAGTCAATAGACTCAAGGTAGGTTTCTAATGGGCCCAATACCCCCCATCATCCTTGGCTCATTCCTAAACATGGTTTTGGTTTTGCTCTATCCTAGGTGTCTAGAATGAGCTTCAACTAGGTTCCCAAGTGGATAATTTGGGTTTGAAAATACAAACAGCCGTTGAACACCTAACATGTCAATAAAACATTGTATTTTCAACACTTAAATTTGAAATTGAACAATAGGGCCCAGGACATCCACGAAACCCCAGAAAAGTTTACTAATCAAAATATGAAAGTATTCCATGAAATGCAACAGTTAATAAATGTGGAAATTTAAACACATAATTACAAAAGTAACAATGCAAAAATGAGCCAAACACATAAATTCTTATGGTTAGAACCTAGATGTTCCCAACAGAGTCACCACTCTGTTACGATTCATTTTCGAAACTAGTAGAAAAACGTCCATAACTTCATGGCGAAAAATAAAAGAAAGGCTAATCTATTTTGATAAATAATTTAGAGTCGCAACTTAATTTTAGAAAAATTAAGAAACTATTTGAAAAGATAATTTTGATTGAGAACCTTTAAAAGTTAACTAGAATCTAGGTAATGGTTCAAATAAATTCGAAAGAAGGTGTTAGACACTTTCAAAAATCCACAAAGTGTAGTTCCCGATGGATTCAACCTATTTGGATAATTTTGAAAAAAGTTCTCAAGTTATTTGAAAAAGTCTTATTAAAAATCTTGAATTTTTTTTTTTAAATTTATTTTGAATAAATTGAATTTATTTGATACTAATCTATTTAATTTACTAAGTGATAAAACAAAACATCAAGGTTTAAAAATATTTCTAACTTTAACACTTTTATCCGGATTAAGACTTTGAGCTAAATGATTAACCCAACTTCTTAAACGTGGATTTAAGCTATTTAGTAACTACGAAGGGATATGAAAAAATTTTCAAGTTATTCTATGAGCTTAAGTTTGCCTAATAGAGCGAATTACAATATAGCATGACCAAAATAAGATGAAATAATTTAATTTTAAACTTCCCAAGGATTCATCTAGATTAAATTAAATTACAAGCAAATAATCAAATAAATACAAGCAAATAAAGCAAAAGATGAGAATTGGGCCCCTTTTTTTAAGACCATTTTCAATTCTGTCCAGCTTTGGGCCCATTTTAATGGACCCTTTTTAGCCTTTTTCCAGATGTATATCCACAGTTTATCAACTCCCTTTAACCTTGTGTTTTTGGGTATACTTTATGTATACATGAATAAAAATCAATAATATACACATTCTTTGATTCCTCCAGCAGAATATTAACGTTCCTTTTCTCGTATATAACCTGTATGCCAGTATAATTCCTGTATATCTTTGTATACAACTTGTTTCTTTAAAAATAAGTCTATTTTGGACTTTGATTGAGGCTTGAACTCAAAGATATGCAAGAGGGGAGGGTTCCATGTGGACTCAAATTCATGCAAAAAAAATAGAAAAGAGAAGAATGAGAATCATTCCCCACCATTATCATGAGATCTAATACAATTAATAACAATAATTATCTGTTAGACTCATATTAGAGTTTTTAAGATGAGGTGAACATTTACTAACCACAGTTATTATATGAATAAAACCATAAATCCATATGGAAGGATGAAGAAATCAAGAAATAAAAAAAATCTACAGAAAAGACTGAGGATTCTATACATATTCCGGGAGAATTATTAAACTCCATTTGATCATGTGCAAAAAGAAGATTAACCAAGTGTTCCAATCAATACAAAAGCTAGAGATCACTTTTATTATGAACATAGATTATGGACTTCCCAGCTTTAGGCTAAAATCAATAGGAAGAAAAAAACTTTATACGAACTAGACAAAAACTTCATGCCCTCCTTGGCGTAAGCCAAGAAATCCTTAGCTTTTAGAAAAGTCTGTGAATCACAATATTAATCGATCAACAAAGCTATTTTCTCGGTTAAATAAATCAAGAATAATATAACGACAAGTCTACTAACCAATTTCATCAAATGATATATAACGATAAGTCAACCAACCAATTTCAAATACTCCTAAATTTTAACACGGAGGAAAGGTTTCATCAAATAACCTCAGACAACAAAATAAAATCAAAACATTCTGGACAACACCCAAACTTCAACACTGAGCTAGTTGAGTAGGGAAACATCAATTACTTCATAACTTAGCAAATCATAACTAATTCCAAAAAAATAATAAGAAACATAATATAGCAACATGAATAAGTTGTACAGTTTATGAGGCCGGAATCATTGGTTTGATAGATTCTTTTTATGTTTTGCGAGGGAGTAACTTCATATCCACACAAATGATTTCCAAAATTAAAAACTTTTCACATAATGCAATTAAAATTCGTTCCCATGCTCAAACAAAAACATATCCACTATTACACTAACTCTAAAACTCAAACTATAAACTATAATTAGAATAAAAAAAAAGTCATAAACAAGCCTAGATTATAGCAATAAAATCCATGAATCAATTCAACTATATCATTTCCATCACTACAAAAATCTATGACTTTCAAAGATTTATACAACAAATAATTCCATCATTATTATGACTATGAATAATACGAAGAAGAAAAGAGGATGAAGAAGAAAAAGGCGACAAAATAAAAAGAAAGATAGTGTTTACCTTTTTTGGGGCAGCAAACTGGGATGGTAAGTTGAAAAGCTTGACTACCACCTTGAAAAAAAATTAAAGTAGAATTCCAGTTCCTTAAAATTATTCTAAGGACCTAGAATAATGGGGGTTTTCCTATTAAGAAATTCCAAGCTTCTTTGGAGCCTTTGAAGGTTCTCTCTACAGTGATAAACTATTTTTTCAACAAGTGGAATAGTCGATATTTATAGTGACCTTTGGAATGGAATTCTTGATGAACCAATGATGTGGGATGAAATAATTGTGGATTTTTTTTTCGAAATTTTGAAGATAAAAATCCAAATGGATAAGGGATGAGCTGGCAAAATTAGTACGAATTCGTATGAATTTTAAGAAATTCAAATTTTGATTATTTTGGATTTTGTCATTGTAATTGTTTTGTATATGATCGGTGCTTGGTTAAGGTCATGGGATCTGGGTCGTGAGTTCGCCGGGTTGAAATCGGTTGCTGGGTTGTTAAAAGCTGGGTTGTTGTTCATTGTTAACGTCGTCTGTTTGGTTAAACTGTTGATACTAATGGTGTACGATTGTTGTTGCTGGTGTTTTGTTGGATCATGTAAAGGGAAAGAAAAGGAGATTGGGCTGGGTCAGGGGTATTGGGCTAAGTTGGAGTTGTTCGTGGAATGGGTTGCTGAAAAATTAAGGAAATGGGTAGAAATTAGGCTAATTTATTTAATAAATGTCCCTAAGTTATAATTTCAGACAATTTTATTAAAATTTAAAACATATAAAAAACAATTGGCCAATTTCTTTGAAATTGTGGCCAAATTGATTTTAATTATGACCAAATTCAATAAAATAGCTGAAATTAAAATAATCCCGATACAAATTATTAACCAGTTTAGTCCCATGCTTCTTGGTTTAACAAAATCAAACATATATTTTTCAAATAAAATTATTTTTTATGAACAAAAAATATATATTTAGACCAAAGTTTACCCATTAACTGATTTTCGATATATCTCTTCATTATAAATTAATTTTTGATAAAATAATCATTTAAGCAATCAAAATTATATGATCTCGTATATGTGAATACGAAAAAATACAATTCGTTACTTAAATGAAAAATTTTATCCAAATGAATATTTTAGAAAAAATTTATCCGATAAAATAAATATATTAATTTTATTTATAAATGAAGAAACTTAGAGTTAAATTTAGTCATGGAGGGCAAAAATTAGGTGTCAACACATACAATCATGCATATATACAAGTTATACTACCCGAAAAAATAAGCAACTAGAAACTCAACCCATGTACCCTCACAATAAAGAAGTCACACTCACTCATTATAATCATGCATGTTAATGAAGGAACGATCATGAGACACACACACTCACAAAGAAGTTCCAACAATATGCAAAGAATTCCATAGGCTTTCCCTTATTTTCTTTACCTTATCTTTTAGACAGTCGGGTTAGAGTCACAATATGACTTTACTTAGCTTGTAATGTAGGCTTGAGGACTGGTATGGTACATATGAGAATTTAGTGACTAAGCCTCCTTGGCACTACACTTATATTAGGGGATCTAATTATCAACTAATTTTCTTTTATTTCACCCAACTCTCAAAAGCATTAATGCTAGCGCGCAACTCAGCAGTGAACTCTAACATCTCATCCTGGAGCACAACCCTTATCCTAGTCTCAACAGTCTTTAATGTCGTCCAACCCAAGGACGGATCTGCCCATACAAAGATGCAAGCTCGGTCTTAATATTCGCAAGCTGGGTATAAGTCACATCTGGTGCTTTACTAAAAGCTATAAAAATTCCCGTGGCACTGCTATTAAACCTGTGGCTAGACTATATTAGTGGGATGAGAAGGCATAGAAGATACCCCAACTGGCTCATAAGTGGAAGCTGAGGCTGAAGTAGAAGTGGTTGGGCACCTCTCCCAGAGTACTCATCTCAGAAATATCTATATGCTCGCCTATCTCAAAGTCAACATAACTCCTACATTATCAACATCTATATCCGACCTATCAACATACTTTGCCAGAACTGAGGGACCCTCAGACTAGGCCAAAATCACTGTCAGAGGTGCATGAGATCTTTGGGAAAAGGCCAGGTTTTCCAAATCCTTGATCATACTTCTCTGTACAACGCCCGCTACCTCTAACCTCCTATAAACATCTGGGATCTTAAGAACTCCTACCTCATCTCATAGCTACTGAATAAGTCAAGGGAAAGACATAGTGGCCTAGTTCTCAAATGCTCTTTTGTGCAACTCATACATGATAACAAATGCAAAGTCAATCTCATAACCTGCTATAAAATTTGTGATCAACCCATCTTGGTCACACTCCAACAGATTGTCCACAATAGTCGAACACAATAAAAAATGAACCACAGTCCACCAAAACTTTATGAAAAAATTTAGTCTCATTTTCTAAATCTCCCTCTTTTCCTCTACCCAAGGTGCGTCATCTCCCAAATTAGAAATCATGTTAGTCGTCAATCTTACCAAATTTATCCTTTATCTTCTATGATCTACATCACTTATTATTTTTTGTCACATACAAATCTAAGCCCGTGGTCACACTCAACGGTAGATGTAGAAGCTACATAATTAGGCCCTAAAAGAACTCGATAAATGGCCACTGCTAAGAGATTAACATTAACCCTATCACCGAAGTGGACTCTAGATGGGGCTGTGCTATACCTCTATTGCCTCTACGTGTGGTCAAGGTAACTATGGTGGCATAAGATGGGTAGAACTCGCAGACTACCACCTGACTGTAATAACCATGGGGTATAGGAATCCACTCCAGCTGGTATCAATCAATGGTTTTGTGACCCTGCTATCCCTGCTAATTCAATTCTCTTCTCATCCCAAATAGACCTCGTAGGTGGACCTGCCTCAGTAATAAAGATATCACGTTCATAAATCACCTGTATACCTACCGTACACCTTCTTGGGTTTACCTCAGCAATAGGCATAATCGAGATATGTTTGGAATTAGAAGATGGGTCAGTCTATGGTGAAATGAAAGGCTGGGGATCCCATGCAGGAAGCTCTGTGGATGGTGCTAGAAATGAGGGCACCTAATATGATGCCTTAGATGTACCCTCCTCAGACTGGGATACTGTTGATGCTGACTTAGTAGATGCTATTTTGGACTCATACTATAGCCCCTTCTCAGACTGGGTATCATGTGTAGTTTTCTCCACTACAGAATTGATCTCACCTTTCTCCTCTGAAGCCTTCTCTCTCTTCTCAAACTGGGAAGAGTATGGGGTGGGGGGTGGGTGGGGGTGAAGTCTTGGCCAACTATATCTTTGACCTAGGAACTGGTATTCAAGTAGCTGTCTAAGCTCCAGCCTGTATAGATATGGGATGAGTGCCCTACTCTGTCCATATTGGTAGCTGAATACCCAGGGTGGCTGTAATAGTAGACTCAGCTACATCCTATCTCTAGCTCCTAGTCCTTGGGCTGCTGGTCTATTTGAGATAATTGGGTTCTCCTCCACTGAGCCACTGTGCTCAGGGGACTCATCCCAATGTCTCGACTTTTATTCCCTCATCATCGAAGCCTTTGGTGCCATAGTACCTAAAAAGCAAGTGTTAGGTGCCATAGTACCTAAAAAGCAAGTGTTAGTGTTGGAAGGAAAAAATCAAAATTGTAAAACTTTATTTTTTTTTCCAAAATTTACATCCCTATATGGTGCAATCAACCTATTGTAGTCTAATTTTCCATGCACAATTGGTAATAATTATCAAAACATAAGTAAGGCACATAAGACTTTTGGGCAACCAAACCAATTCGCATCTGTGAAGGCCTGAAATGGTAAGGATCTAATGGAATGCAAGTGCAAGCCAAGGTTTATGGTTGACTTTAAATGGCATAAAAAGCATTTCATAGCAGTAAAATGAGACTCTATTGGTTTATACCTGAATTGACACAATTTTTTGATAGTAAATGACGTATTTGGACATTTGATGGTTAGATGTTGAAGAGCTCCTATAAAGTTATGATACAATGATGGATCAAAAAATGGCGAACTCCTATGTTGAGACAATCGGAGTCCTGTGACCATAGTTGTACCAATAGGCTTCACACCACCATATTAGCACGAACAAGGAGTTTTCTAATGTATTATGATTGAGTAAGGGTCAATCCAGTATGTTGATAATGGACCTCAATACCAAGAAAGTAGTGTAGATTTTCAAGATCTTTTACATCAAAGGCATTAAATAGTTAAAGAACAAGGCTTACAATAAATAAATTTAAACTTCCGGTAATAATAAGATCATATACATACACTAAGATAATAGTAATATGGCCTTCACAATTATGTAAAAATAGAGACGTATCAAATTTAGAAGGTAAAAAATTGAGTTAAAGAAATTTTGAACTGAGCTTCTTAAACCATGCCTGAGGTGCCCATTTGAGGCCATAAAGGGCATTGTAAATCTTGCACATATTTTTGGGATATTTTTGATCAGTAAATCCAGAGGTTTGAGACATGTATACCTTTTCATGTAATTATCCATGAATAAATGCATTTTTAACGTCAATCTACCTGTCACACCTCAAATCTTATTGGGGCGGACTGACACCCGTAACCGAGGAGGCCCGGGAGAACCAGCTCATAACCTTATACTTTCCATGCATACCTCTATGACAACTCAAAATTCGAACAGCATTATGTTGCATATAAAAGGAAATAATCACCTGTATAAGCTCGAGCACACACATATACGTATATAAAATACTTGGCTGTTGGAGCCATCACATCTATTAACAAAACACCATCTTGACTGTACATTAGGTTTACAAAGCCTCTTGATAATACATAGAGTTTAACTAAGGTCGGGACACACCCCGCCATATAACTAACTTCTATCTAATACCAAAAGTGACTGGATATGACATGGAAAACCCCGAAGCAAACTGGAGCTCACCAAAAGCAGCTGGATATCCTAGCTCCTACTTGTGCAGTGTATGAGCTGAGGTACCTATGCCTGCAACATGAAATACAGGTCCCCCATAGGGGACGTCAGTACAAAATATGTACTGAGTATGTAAAGCTGTAGATAATCACATATGATATAGGAGCTCAATAGAAATCAGAAACAAGTGAATAAATCATAATAGGAGTGGACCACACTTATTAGAACTTGTGACAACCTGTACATTGTATTTATTCAATCATATTACCTTCTTTCTTATCATCTTTGTAATCATTACTGTACTGTACTATGACCATTAGGCTGCCTCCAGTACATATCAACTGGGATCGACCTATGATTGGCTTATGCCCCTGGAATACCACCCATAAACACATAAATAGGGATCGACCCATGATAGGCTTATGCCCCTGGGATACCACCCGATAAGAGAGAACTTCCATCACTTAGTTCAATTAATCTTTGAGATTGTTATTTCGGTCACCACCGCATTTTTGATACTTTGAAACAATGATACATCAATAAGAGACATATAAATAGACCATCAATGCAATAACAATGAAGTAAGAACTCATTGTCACATCAATGAAGTGTTTTGGAGTCATCAATGCCATAACAATAAAGTAGGAACTTATTGGTATATCAATGAAACGTTTTGGAGTCATTAATAGCACATGGATCTTGTTTGAGTAACCGGATACCTTCTGATATTCATTAGTGCAATAAACATGTAAGATTTCAAAGACAAGTAAGTATTGGAATGTCTTGACATCTTGTAGGGTGGAAACAAGTTAATTGGTAACGTAGGATATCATACAAAACCATTATGGATCACATGTTATTGAATAAGTTTGGAAACTTTCTTAATAGAACAATTGTTCACTTTCATGCCAAAGATATGGTATAGAGTATGCTTTAAATACCTGACTGTCAACCTTCAATACTAGTCCCAAATAGACTTCCCGTCTTTTCAGATTACTTATCTACAATGAACATATATAGCAATCTAGTATTAGCAACCAAACGTCACAATTCAATTATTTGAATTCACCAAACTAGTGGTTAAGTAGTAAGCCTTAATTACACCATAAAAGGTGTCACTTTAACCCTCTTATGTTCCAATTACATTCATATGCCATACATATTCATACAACATCCTCCAATATCAAGTTTGATTCATTTATCCTTCCAACCAATCCATTAAACCAAATTGAGCCATAGATATAAATAATCATCAATTTAATAGAATATCACCATATACAACTTCCATAACTCAATTACCATATCCACCTTCCACAATTCAATATAACCAAACCATGCAAAATAGCCCATAACCCTATTTCTATCACCATTCAATAACAACCAATACATATAATCCTCTATCACACATATACATATGGAAAAGAACAAAGGAAAACAATATTTATACCTTAGAATTCACCTCTTGATTATGCAATCGTGTTTGCACAAATAATAGGTGCCGTTCGAAGCTCTCGAGATGACAAACGCAGTTATCGGATTACTTTGGAATTTCTACGGTTGAATCAAAAGTAATTTAAAGGTCAAATTTGGCTAGGGTTTGTTATTTCTCAATGATTGATGATGAAAATGATTTTTTGAACTCATATACATGTATATATACACATATTCCCATCCATAATATAATAGGAAATGACCAAAATGCCTTTAAAATTTAAATAATGTCAAATTTGTCCTTTGGTGGACTGTTTTGATAAGCTAAAATAGATCGACCATAACTCTTTGATCCGATATCTATTTGGGTAAAATTGGTATAGTTGGAAGGATAATTCAAAGGGATTTCATTTCATATAGAGTAGGCCACCCAGTTCGTCCTGTACAAGGAGTTATGGTTGTTTGAAGTTGACCCTAAAAATCTATTTTGATAGGCTGAAGTAAAACGAGTATAACTCCTTACTCAGATGTTGGATTTGGATGAAACCAATTGCATTGGAAAGAAGACTCAAAGATATTTCTTTTCATAGGTCGAAACTCTCACATTTCGTTATATTAAGGGAGTTATGATTGTTTGAAGTTGATACAAAAATTCAGCTGGCCTCAGTAGTTTGTGTGCAGGAAATTTTTCTGCACATTTATTATTCGCAAATATCCCAGCCACCGTTTTATAGTTTCAAACATGCTCGATTATATCTGAAAACTATCCGTTTTTGGAAATCTTTATATCGTTGGAAAGCTTATTCAATAACCTTGGTATGGAACCATCGACAGGAAAATTCTAGTATAAATAAAATAAAAAAATTAATTCCATATAAATAAGACTAATACACGTACTTGATTACGCCAATACACGTACTTGAATATGGGGTGTTACATCCTTCCCCTCTTTATGACATTCGTCCTCAAATTTTAGTGTAGTTATTCAATCGAAAAAAGTTCAAGTCCATCGTTAATATTCACATCATCACATAAATACTATGCATATATATAAAAAAAACTTACTTGTTAATGTTCTAACTCCGTTTCTTGAACTTCCTCTTCATCTTTGAACAAATGAGGGTACTTAGATTTCATTGCTTCCTCAGCTTCCCATGTAATCTCTTCCCTTTGATAATTTCTCCAACGTACTTTCGTAGATGCTATCTCTTTATTTCTGATCTTCTTAATTTGGCGATCTAGAATAGCAATAGGCACTTCCTCATAGGTAAGATCTTCTGCAACTTGCACATTCTCAGTAGAAGTGATATTTGATGGATCTCCGATGCACTTTCGAAGCATTGACACATAAAATACCGGATGTACTGATGAGAGCTATTGGGGTAGCTCTAATTCATATGCAACTTGTCCAAACCTTCGAGTGATCTTATATGGGCCTATATAAAGTGGACTCAACTTCTCTTTCTTGCCAAATCTCATTACCCCTTTCATTGGAGATACCTTCAAAAATACCCAATCACCTATAGAAAACTCTAGCCCTCTCTTTCTACTATCCGCATATGACTTGTGTCGACTTTGGACTGTTTTCAGTCATTGCTGAGTTACTTCAACCTTCTCTATGGCTTGATAAATAAGATCCGGTCCGAACAAAAGAGTTTCACCCTCTTCGAACCATCCTATTGGTGATCTACACTTCCTTCCATATAAAGCTTCATATGGTGCCATTTTTATACTTGAATGATAGCTATTATTGTAGGCAAACTCAATAAGAGGTAAATGATCATCCCAGTTGCCCTTAAAATCTATTACACAAGCTCGTAGCATATCTCCAAGTGTTTGGATGATACGTTCTACTTTTCCATCTGTTTGAGGGTGAAAAGCTGTACTCAACTTCACTTGTGTTCCCAAACATCTCTGAAAAGACTTCCAAAAGTTTGCAGTATATTGGGTTCCCCGATCTGATAATAGAGATTGGCACTCCATGTAATCAGACTATCTCTTTAATGTACAGCTTCGCATACTCTTCAACTGTGTAAGTGGTCCTAACTGGTAGGAAATGTGCGGATTTGGTAAGCCTATCAACAATCGCCCATATAGAATCAAACTTCCGGGATGTACGAGGCAAACCAATAACAAAATCTATGTTGATCATGTCCCACTTCCAGCTTGGAAGATCAATGCATTGCATATAACCTTTGTGTTTTTGGTGCTCAACTTTAACTCTTTGATAATTTGGACATTCAGCTACAAATTCTGCAATGCTCTTCTTCATGTCATTCCACCAATACATATCTTTCAAATCTTGATAAATTTTGGTTGATTCTGGATGAATGGAATACCTTGAACAATGTGCCTCTATCATAATCTTCTTTCTTAGCCCGTCTACATCCGGCATACACAATTGTTTTTGGCACTAAATTACTCCTCGTATAAGCTCAAATGCCTTGGTTGTACCACTCTGAACGTTCTCCTTAAGCTGTAATAAAATAGGATCTGCATATTGCTTCTCTTTCACTTCAGCTACTAATGAAGATTCCGTAACATTATGTACGATAAGCTCTTTATCCGGAGTTTCAAGAAGGCAAACTCCCCCCAAACTAGCTAACTGGTGAATATCTTTAATCATCCCTTGCCTTTCTATGGGTGCCATCATAGCCTTATAACTTAATGCATCAGCTACCATATTTGCTTTCCCTGGATGGTACAAAATATCAATATCGTAGTCGTTTAATAGTTCAAGCCATCTCCGCTACCTTAAATTTAGATCCTTCTGATTAAAAATATATTGCAAGCTCTTATGGTTAGTATATATATCAACATGAACCCCATATAAGTAGTCGTACCATATCTTTAAACAAAAAGAACTGCTGCCAGCTCAAGATCGTGTGTAGGATAATTTTTCTCATGTGGCCGCAATTGTCTAGAAGCATATGCTATTACCTTACCATGCTGCATCAATACACATCCTAAACTAATTCTGGAAGCATCAAAATACACTGTATACCTTTTGGTGCCTTCTGGAAGTACCAACACGGGTGTAGAAATCAACTTGTTCTTTAAATCTTGAAAACTCTTTTCATAGGCATCATTCCATTGGAATTTGGATGCTTTATGGGTTAGCTTGGTTAAGGGTGCTGAAATAGAAGAAAAGCCTTCAACAAACCTTCTATAATAACTGGCCAACCCGAGAAAACTACGAATCTCCGTAGGCGTTGTGGCCTTGGCCAGTTCTTCACAGCTGCTATCTTTTGAGCATCAACCTTTATCCCTTCACTAGATACAATATGACCCAAAAATGCCACCGACTTTAATGAAAACTCACATTTAGAGAACTTTGCATAAAGCTTACAATCACGAAGAGTCTGCAATGCCTGTCTTAAATGATTGGCATGGTCCTCTTCTGATCTAGAATAAACTAGAATATCATCTATAAAAACTATCACAAATACATCCAGGAATGGCTTAAACACCCTATTCATCAAATCCATAAAAGCTGCGGGTGCATTTGTTAGCCCAAATGACATAACTAGAAACTCATAATGACCATACCATGTTCAGAAAACTATCTTGGGTATATCTTTCTCTTTGACCCTCACTTGGTGGTAACCTGACCTCAAATCAATCTTAGAAAAGCATTTGACTCCCTGCAACTGATCAAATAAATCATCAATTATTGGGAGAGATATTTATTCTTAATAGTCACCTTATTCAATTGCCGATAATCAATACACATCCTCAGCGAGCCATTTTTTTAGCACAGAAATAACACTGGTGCTCCCCAGGGGGACATAGTAGGCCTTATGAATCCCTTCTCTAGCAAACCTTTCAATTGCTCTTTCAATTCTCGTAATTCTGCTGGGGCCATTCTATATGGAGGAATGGAGATTGGTTGGGTTCCTGGTATTACATCAATACCAAACTCTACTTCTCATTCAGGAGGCAAACCTGGAAGATCTTCAGGAAATACATCAAAAAATTCATTTACCACCGGAACAGCGTAAAGAGTTGGTGGCTCCACTTTTGTATCCCTTACTCTAACTAAATGATATATGTATCCCTTGGAAATCATTTTTCTTGCATTAAAATAGGAAATAAATCTACCTCTTGGTATGCCAATTTCACCTTTCCATTAAAGGACTGATTCATTTGGACAATGGAAATATACCTTTTTCGTGCAGTAATCAATTATGGCATAACAAGACGCCAACCTGTCCATACCCATTATAACATCAAAATCTACCATTTCTAACTCCACAAGATCAGCCATCGTATCACGACCACCAATAGTTACTATAAAGTTTTGGTAAACCCTTTTAGCTACAATAGATTCCCCAACCGGTGTGGACACTTCAAAAATGCTTAACTAAAAGTTCGGGTATTCTTTCGAACTTTCCAGCAACCAATGGAGTAACATAAGATAACGTAGAATCGGGATCAATTAAGGCATATACATCGAATAAAAAGATAGACAACATACCCATAACCACATCTGGGAAAGCCTCTAAATTCTGTCGATCCTCTAGAGAATACGTATGATTTTGAGCCCCGCTAGA
Source organism: Capsicum annuum (assembly GCF_002878395.1). Classification (NCBI taxonomy): domain Eukaryota; kingdom Viridiplantae; phylum Streptophyta; class Magnoliopsida; order Solanales; family Solanaceae; genus Capsicum; species Capsicum annuum. Next base: position 53,201,271 of record NC_061113.1, on the reverse strand, counting down.
ACTCGTGGCTCCTCTATCACCTCTAACACGACTCATTGGTTATGCACCCCTTCTTGAATAAGGCATCGATGATGATGATGAAACAAATGACCCCATAGGTCATGCCATACCCCCTATTCCTCTTCGTGGGCATTCTCTTATCATATGCCCAGACATACCGCACCAAAACCAAACATTGGTCCCCAGCTGACATGCTCCCAAATGATACCTTCCACATTTATTGCATGGCTCTCGAGGAGGTCTCAATTGGTGCCCATAGAATATCACCATATCCAACTTCCATAACTCAATTACCATATCCACCTTCCACAATTCAATACAACCAAACCATGCAAAATAGTCCATAACCCTATTTCCATCACCTTTCAATAACAACCAATACATATAATCCTCTATCACACATATACATATGGAAAAGAACAAAGGCAAACAATATTTATACCTTAGAATTCACCTCTTGATTATGAAATCATGTTTGCACATATAATAGGTGCCGTTTGAAGCTCTCAAGATGACAAACGCAGTTATCAGATTACTTTGGAATTTCTACGGTTGAATCAAAAGTAATTTAAAGGTCAAATTTGGCTAGGGTTTGTTATTTCTCAATGATTGATGATGAAAATGATTTTTTGAACTCATATACATGTATATATACACATATTCCCATCCATAATATAATAGGAAATGACCAAAATGCCTTTAAAATTTAAATAATGTCAAATTTGTCCTTTGGTGGACTATTTTGATAAGCTAAAGTAGATCGACCATAAATCTTTTCTACGATATTGTATTTGGGTGAAATTGGTATCGTTAGAAGGATAATTCAAAGGAATTTCATTTCATATAAAGTAGACCACCCAGTTCATCCTGTACAAGGAGTTATGGTCATTTGAAGTTGACCCTAAAAATCTATTTTGATAGGCTGAAGTAAAACGAGTATAACTCCTTATTAAGACGTTGGATTTGGATGAAACCAATTTCATTGAAAAGAAGACTCAAAGATATTTCTTTTCATAGGTCACAGCTCTCCCAGTTCATTATATTAAGGGAGTTATGATTGTTCGAAGTTGATCCAAAAATTCCTGCACATTTACTATTCCCAAATATCCCGGCCACCGTTTTATAGTTTCAAACGTGCTTGATTATATCCGAAACCTATCCGTTTTTGGAAATATTTATATCGTTGGAAATCTTATTCAATAAACTTTGCATGGAACCATCGACAGGCAAATTCCGGTATAAATAAAATAAAAAAATTAATTCCATATAAATAAGACCAATACACGTACTTGAATATGGGGTGTTACACTACCGTAAATACCACCCTTTGGAAAGAGATAGATACAAAGCCACTCGGATAGTTTTAGGCTTTACCACGGGATTGAATGTTTCATGATAGTCCACTCCAGCCTCTTGGCTAAATACCTTTGCCACTAAACGCGCCTTGTAATTCTCAATGGATCCACTAAGATTGAGTTTTAACCTAAAAATCCATTTGAATCGCACAACATTTTTTGTCGCAAGGATGGAACAATGGACCAAGTAATATTTTGCAAGAAAGTGTTATACTCTTCTTGCATAGACTTGTTATTTTGGATTTTTGTTGGCTTGGGTAAAACATGTAGGTTCAGGTGGAATAGTAAATGGAGGAAAAGGATATTTTATGGCATTGTGAGTTTGGGGAAGTTGTGATTTGGTCTTACTCTTGGTGACCTAGAATGAGGTACAAAGGATGTGGTTCGAGCAACCGATGGTTGAAAGATTTGAGTGATGATAGGAGTATCAATAGTTACTAGAAGATTAATAATAAGGGTAATAGTAGGGATGGAAGACAAAAACAAATAAGGTAGGACTGAATAACACACGGGTGAGCTTGATAATAGACTTGACAAAGAAGGATTTAATGAGTTTAATAATGGAATTGGTAAGGCAGCAGCTGCTATGGTATTATTATTGGAAGCAATGATTTGTGAAGTGATTTGTGATGGTTTCATGGCCTTTTTTAGTGTCGGTTTACTATGTTTCTAAATGGGTGGAGGTGGTTGCACTTCCCAACAATAAGGACAAAAGTGTCACCACAGTTTTAAAGAAAAATATCTTTTCTCAATTTAGTAGTCCACGTGCTATTATTAGTGATGGTGGGTCCTACTTTTCTAATCATCTATTTGGGGCCCTTCTCAGAATGTATGGTACGAAGCATAAGGTGAAAAAACCTTACCATCCTCAAACAAGTGGGCAGGTTGAGGTCTCCAAATGTGAGATCAAGTCCTTATTGATGAAGACTGTGAATACCAATAGGATTGATTGGTCAAGAAGGTTAGACAATGCTTTGTGGGCCTACTGAACAGATTTTAAAACCCCCGTAGGTGCCTCTCCATATCTTCTTGTGTATGGAAAGGCATACCACTTGCTAGTCAAACTAGATCATAAGACATTATGGGCATTAAAAAATCTCAATTTGGAGTGGAGTGATGTAGCTAAGTTGAGGATGAGCAAGGTGAATGAGTTGGTTAAATTCTGGCTTTGATCTTATGAGAGTTTATCTCTGTACATAGAAAAGATGAAGTTGTATCATGATAAGAAAATTAATAAAAAGGGTGTTTGAGACCGGTGATATGATCTTATTATATAACTCAACACTATTCTTATTTCCTGGCAAGCTGAAGTCTAGGTAGTATGGACCATTCACTATGGTTAGGGTGTTCTGACATGGTGACATTGAGCTAAAATGTGATGGTGAAGCCCCGTTCAAGGTGAATGAAAAGAATGTGAAGCACTATATGGGAAACATTGATGATTGAAAGTATAAGTTGATGTGAGCCTTGGGGAAGTCTGAGTAACCAAGGCAATTGCGTCATGCCGCATTAAAGCAGGTGCTGCATGGGAGGTAACCCACAGGCTAGTTGGTGAAGTCTGAGTATTCAACCTAGCCACATTATGCCGCAATGTTAAATCAAGTGTTCTGTGAAAGAAAACCCATATTTTGTACTTATGACATTCTAGTGTGATTTGTATGCTCAGTGCGAAGGGCTAGAATTTGCAGTAAAAGACCAAAACAATTTCTTGTGCCCAGGTCCATACGAGGTATCCTATGACTCGCCATCAAAAGTCGTATGGAGTAGTTGTAGGGACACCCAGTAAAAGTTCTCTGGAGTTATGATAACTCTCAAAATGAGTCATTGTCATTGACAATGACTCATCACCTTAAGTTATCATGACTGGAGAACCCAGGTAAGGATCCACTCTAAATGGAGGGAGTCTATGACTCGTAGCCACCGACTATGAGTCATCACCATGACTCATCACGAGGGCCAATATCGCAGACGCAATAAGTTTACCTGGCTCACTCTATGCGAATTAAAAGAGATTTAAACCCAACAATTGATCCACCTTCTATTTTGAAACATGCGTGGCTTTCTTTATTCCTATAACCGCTCTCAAACTCCTCAAATAAACTCAAAATTCATCCCCTAACACCACATTCAAGGCTAAATCTCTCCCAAAAAACTCTCTCAAGAAACAAGGCAACATTATTCTATGGAACCCAAGCAACTAATTCTCCATTGTCAAGTAAGTGGTTTACTATAATGTTATATATGTGAAGTGTATGCTAATTTATGATGCAAGCATGGATTCCATTTGTGTTTTCGTGTTTAGGGTAAAAAACTATCAGATGGTTCTTGAGAAAAGTCAAACTTATTGAATAAATGAGTGTAGAACTAATTGATTCTTGAATATTGATGTGGGATGAATTTAAATTGCTATTTGGTTGATAAATATATGGTGGAAGTCTGAGTACCCCTTGGGAATTTAAATAAAAAAAGAAAAACACCCTGAAGGAACCCATGTTACAGTTACTATGACACTCATAACAATTCATAGGGTGACCTACCAAGTGGTTATGCAACTATGATTCACATGACTCACATTACGAGTCATTATCACACCATATAACTCAAAATATGGACTCATTGTGATGGACAGGGGAGGTCATTGAGGCAATAGTTTCTGGTCATACTACAAGTCATTTGATAAGTCGTCGGGTGACTATGGAACATTAGGTAGTCTCATAGAGTGACCAATGAATAGTCCCCAAAGGTCAATCTACTTTATGAGTCTCAGGATGACTCGTAGCCTTTGGAAATGAGTCATAGTCTGACTTGTAAGGTGCCCAGCCACTGTTCATGTTTGTTTTATTTTCTTGCTTTTCTTATCTTTTCTTAGGATTAGCCAAAAGGTGTGTCTTAACAAGTAAAAATGTCACCCAAAATTGATTCCATCAAGCAAATGTCGAAGAAGAAAACTCATCCCTGCACTAGGCATCTAAGGGACAAGGCTACTAACAAAGGGTCAAGCAGCTTCGTCAAAGAGTACCCATATATGAGATAATGGAAACAAGGTAGAGCTTACCTTGGGGTACTAAGGCTACTTATCTGGGCCAGTCAGTTCCCCCGACTATGCTCCAGATAAAGAACCATAGTCAATCACTACTATATTCACCTTCCAGTCTGAAGAGAAAGGGGAGTCCGAGGAAGACCTCAAGGGTACGGATGATGAAATTGAAGATTACTTAGAAAGAAGGTCAGAGAATAAAGAGAATGAGAATAAGGGGCTAGAGGATAGTGATCAGAATGGGGAGAATGATAAAGTAGAGTCCAGTGATAGCCTAGTTGAAGTACCTCCTTCCCTACCTGTCGAGCCACTACAAATTGCACCTGCCTCGATACCCATTATTAATTGATGAAGGTACCCCAGGATGTAAGAACTATATAAGTGAGATAGTACTATCACCCCTACCACCCAAAGACTAAATAAAGGGTTCTACCTAGAGACCAAAGTGAGTATGGTAGGCATGTATGAGATACCTGAGTTTGAGGCCCAATTTAGATAATACCATTTTGAGTGGATGACAAGGGCTTTAAGTCAATACAACCTAACTTTGGTCTAGAAATTTAATGCTGCCTACCAGATGGAGTTAAATTAAGTTTATTCATAGGGGATGTTGTAGAAGAGTTGATCATTGGTATTCAATTGAGCATCTCGACCTAAATGATTTCTAGGTTTTATCATGGATTGGATTTCCCAATGCCTGCCAAAACTTTAGAGATTGATCACCACATGGATGAAATACGAAAAGTAAATACAAACAGATTGGGACAGAGGATAAGTTTACCTACTTTAGATGGATGGTTGGTATTATCATTACGGTGCAGGAGGAGATGCCTTGGATGGTCGGCCCTTCGACACAGATCACGAAGGGCATATTGAGTTTTCCTGTGAAGGCATGTTGGACACTGGTCCATCATAAACTGAGTCCCATAAAAAGGGACAATATGCTAAGTCCTGACAGAGCTACCCTGGTTATGGGAATTATGGACGGCTACGAGATAGACATAACCAAGATCATTCCTAGATATTTCCACGACCGGGAAGTGAGTACGGATACCACTTTGGCCTTCCCATATTTGTTGACCCAAATCTGTCCGAAGGAGGGCGTATCAGAGATTTCAGGAGTGGAACAGTATTTGATGGTTTGGAAGACCATAAATTTATGTTTGATCAAAGATGTTACAAATCCCGTCTCAAAGGCTAAAGTGGGAGGCTACACTACTTCAGACAGTTTTCAGAATGGGGGCAAATAGATGTTGACACTCTGGGGTTCGTGGATCTTGGTGACTCCCACGCAGAGACTCCCCAAGTGTTTTGTCTTAGACCCGTAGGATTTCATGACAAATGTGCTTAAAAGGTTGGGCACCCTTAAGAGATGAGTTAAAAATATTGAGAATGGGGTGTAACCTTGTGTAAATAATGAGATCCATAGCTAGATTTGGGGTATGCAGGCCCAGTTTGATTTTTTTGAGCAGTGAATCAGCTAGAAGCTTGCGGGCATTTAGGCCCAAGATCTGGCGGGTGTGCATGCTGAGTTGGCCGCGCTCCGAGATGCTATTGAGGATATGAATATAAGGCCATTCAATACATTCCCAATCATTAAGGAGATACCTTTTGAAGATATGCCTGATATTTGAGGAACAAAGGGGAAGGAAAAGACTATTGAGAAAGAAGGTGGTAAAAGAGAGAGGAAGAAGAAAAAGGGAATAAAAGAGAAGAATGATATGGAGGAAGCCAAGGTGTCCAGTTTGCAGACTAAACAGGACCATCAGACGAGGTTCTATGAGATGGGAAAGGGATTAGGTAGCTCCCCGAGTGTCTGAAATGACCGTTGCAACTGTAATAGAGTTGATTAGGAGCACCATTCTACCTCGCAAGAGCCAGAGACTATTAAGCGCACTAACCACCATTGGTTACACTAATGATGAGTGTCCCAACCACCACTTGCACCATGAGTAATAAGATTAGAGCCTATTTTAGGGTCCCACCAACTGAGTCATGATTCAATGCCTAGTGCGCCTAGGTATTTCCTTATTCCCTATTTTTACTTGATATATGTGCACTAGGACAATGCATAAGGTGGGGTGTACCACAACCGAGGGTTTCTCTTGACATATTTTTTTGTCAATTGTGCTATCATGTAGAACTAACAAGTTTAGGTTGTTTTGTGTTTATGTCGTACATTTGTTATGTTTTATTTATGTTTAACTAGGAAAAAAATAAGTGACCTAAGGGCAGTTGATATATTTTGATGTTGTGTAAGTGTTTTAAGAAACAAGATACACCTCCTAAAGGTTTTTTTGAACTATGTGATGTGCCAAAAAGATGCACCTCCTAAAAGTTTTTTTGAACTATGTGATGTGCTTATATTTATGATAATTGTGAATCTTATTATGACATTAGGATTAGTGTCACGACCAGAACTAGGGCTTGACCGTGATGGGTATCTCAAGTCCGCTGAGGATTAGAGAGCACCCTCTTTACTCTATCCAACTAGAACACAACACAACTAGCAACAGATAAATTCTGAGCCTATAACAAGATAGGTAACTCAATCAACTCAGAAAAGAATCTAAGAATTTCCAACTATTACCCCAATTTGCAGTAGTCCACAAGCCTCTAAGAAGCCAACATTAATCTAAGTCTGGACATGCCCCCAAAAATAACAAAAAAAACTGAAAGATAGTCTATGATATAGTGAAACCAAAACATGAAATGAGTGTCTTCCAAAGAATGAAAGCTCACCACTTTAAGCTGACTCACGATCGATCCAGAAATCACGTAATCACTATGCAGGGAAAGCAAAAGTATCTTTGGTTCCTACATCACATAGGGATACAGTGTCTGAAGATGATTAGCGGTGTAAGCGCTAACATTTAATTCAAGGAAGGGATAAAGTAATGCCATGACCAAATCGGTTCAATATCATTCAAAACCAATGCGCATAATTATATACATATATATAACATGCTGGGATAGGAAACAAGGCTTAGCATGAACGTTAAAATATTAGCCTTGGATGTGTAGCTCAAACTGTCCTAAGGGTACTCACTGACTATATGGGTTCAGCTCCCACTCCTGAAAGGTTCCTAGTGCGTGTTAGCCGTACGAACTAGGAAAATCTAAGGATGAGCCAGGGAATGCCTCGACCCCAGCTAATCTAAAATACATATATAAGTGTGAACTATGCACATGATCATAAAGACCCCCATGTTGGCAAACATGGTTTTCAACATTGGTCCCTTGGGACCTCCAGCTTCTACAACTAACCCTTCAATGCTCTCAAGTCTAAGTGGTCCTTTTCATTTGTGTATCCTTTTAAGGATAGAAAGTGGTGCTAAGATTCACTCGTGTGCCCAAACCTTTCTAAAACAAATGCCAAAAGTGAGCAGAGAACTTCATACCTCGATCCAAAATATTAGAAATTGGAGCACCATGTAGCTTAACTATCTCTGGAATAAACAACTTTGCATAATCCTCTCTAGTGTAAGTAGTCCACATAGGCAAGAAGTGAGCTGACTTAGTCATCCTATCCACGATGACCCAAATTAAATCAAACTGATGATGAGATCACAAAAGATAGATAATGAAGTCCATGTTGATCACTTCCCACTTCCACAGAGACAACTTAGCTTCTTGAGACATGCCTCCAAGCCTCAAGTGCTCTACCTTCACTTGATGACAAATCATGCACTTAGCCACAAATTTTGCCACATCCCTTTTTATATTTTTCCACCAATCAATGTCTTTCAAATTGTGATACATCTTCATAGAACCCAGATGAACTATATACCGCGAATCATAATCCTCATTCAAAACTCTTTCTCGAGTTTATCAACATGGAAACACACAATCTACCTTGGTACCTCGAGATACAATCTCCACTAATCTCAAATGCCACGACCTTCTTCTAACCTACTTCAACCTTGATCAGCACTAAGTCAGGGTCCAAAACCTAATTCTCCTTCACTTCTGCACTAAGAGATGACTTTACCACCTCTTGTACGATCGAACCTCTATCCTCAGAGTCTAAGAGATGAACTCCTAAATTATCCAATCGGTGAATATCCTTTACCAATCCCTTTTTCTTCCCATCCATATGAAATAAGATCCCCATGGGTAACCTATATATAGCATAACCAACCACATTAGCTTTACTTGGATGGAAATGAAGACTCATATCATAGTCCTTGAACAACTTAAGCTATATTCTTTTCCTGGATTCAACTCTTTCTAGGTTAACATATACTGTCAGCTTTTATGGTCTAAGAATATATCCACATGAACCCCGTACAAATAATGGCACCAAATCTTTAAAGAAAAAATAACAGCCGCCAACTCCAAATCATGAGTTTGATAATTCCATTCATGAATTTTCAGCTGCCTAGAAGCATACGCTACCGCCTTAGTATTTTGCATCAACACATAACCCAGTCCTATACTGGATGTATCATAGTGCCCAAAAAAACCATCGGTACCCTCAGGTAGGGTCAAAACTGGCTCAGAAGTCAACTTGTCCTTCAGCCTCCCAAAACTATCCTTACAAGCATCAGAACACAGAAACTTCATTTTTTTTTTGGGTCAACTTAGTTAGTGAAGTAGCAATAAAAGAGAAACTCTCCACAAACCTCCTATAATACCCGACTAAACCCAAAAGGCTCCATATATCGGTTAGAGTAGTAGGTCTAGGCCTTTTTTTAACCTCTTCAACTTTCTGTAGATCTATGATGATCCCCCCCACTGGACACAACATGACCTAGAAAGGTCATAACATTCAACCAAAACTCAAACTTTGAAAACTTTGCATACAATCGCTGATCTTCAAGAGTCCATAACACTACTCGAAGGTGATTGGCATGATCCTTCTCACTCTTGGACTATACCAAGATGTTATCAATAAACACTATGATGAACAAATTCAGAATCTGCCTAAACTCATAAGATCCATGAATACTGTTGAAGCATTAGTCAACCAAAAAGATATGACTAAGAACTCGTAGTGACCATACTGGGTAAATAGTCTTAGGGATATCTACCTCCATAATCTTTAACTGATAATAACCCAACCAAAGATGAATCTTAGGAAAACATCTAGCACTCTGATGCTGGTCAAATAGATCATCTATCCTAGGTAAAGAATACTTACTCTTCACAGTCACCTTATTCAACTAGCGATAATTAAATACACATTCAGAGGGATCCATCCTTGTTATGTATAAAAAGAATAGGAGCACCCTACAGAGAAATACTAGGACAGATGAAACACTTTAACTGCTCCTTGAGTAATTTCAACTCAGATGGAGCCATTCTGTATATAGGGATAGAGATAGAATGAGTATTTGGTAGATGACAAATCCTAAAGTCTATTTCACTATTGGGAGAAATATCGAGAATATAAACGAGAAACACTCTGGAAACTCATTGACCACAGGGATATATTGTAAAGAAGAAACCTTAGAACTAGATACTTTAACCCAAACTTAATGGTATAGACACCCCTTGGAAATCAACTTTTGGGCATTAAGATAAGAAATAAACCTTTTCTTAGGTACTAGGAACTCTTTTCCCACTCCATTACCAGTTTATTAGAGAATTGGAAACTGACCTTACGGGTCCTACAATCGAGAGAAATATATCACGAATAGAGCCAATCCATTTCCATGATCATATCAAAATATATCATGTCCAATTTTTTTAGATCCACCCATTTCTCTCGACCATAGATAGATATCACATAACCCCTATAGACCCTTTTAGCTACAACAAAATCAGCCAATGAGGTAGATACAAAAAAGGGATAAAAAATACACTTAGGACTGAAACCAAAATGAACAGCCATATAAGGGGTCACACAAGAAAGAGTAGACCCCGGATCAAATAGATAATACACATCACAAGATAAAAACTGTAACATACTAGTGGCAAAATCAAGAGATGGATCAGATTCTTGATGGGTGGAAAGAGCATAAAGACAATTCTAAATAGTGTTAGTACTAAAAGTAGCACCTTTTGGCGCAAGAACTGAATAAGTAAATACTAGAACCTTATTAGCTCTAGTTGCAACATTGACTGAAGGATAGTTATTCTAAAAATGATGAGGCTGGCCACATCTGAAACACTTATTCCTCCCCTCATCACAAAAGCCTTGATAAAACTGCCTATAAAATTTGCAAGGAGGTTATAATGGGGCTGACTGGGCTTTACTAGCCTGCGATTGGGCACCTTGTACCTTAAACCCTCTGTCAGTTTAAAAATAACATCATAGAACAACTTTAGATATGGAGCACTAGACGTAGAGTAAGCACCAAAATTTCCCAATTTCTTCTTAAAACACTGCCTGCCATCTCTACCATCATTCTGTTGGCCTCCACTCTTCTCTGAATACTTGAATTTCTTACTCTTCCCTTTCCCTATTTTGGCTTACTTCTTCTTTTCCTCCTCCGCTTGCTTCATGTATACCACAAGCCTAGAGATATCCATGTCCTTGTTCAATGAAGCGGCCTTATACTCCAACACTAATTCTCGAGATAAGCTCGAAGAAAACTTTCTTATCCTAGCCCTCATAGAAGAAACTAACTTTGGAGCATAACAGGATAGCTGATGAAACTTCAAGGTATACTCCTTCATAGTTATCCTACCCTGCTTCAAATTCATGAACTTCTCAGCTTTAGCCTTCCCCAACTCCTAAAAAAAGAAATAATCAAAGAAAGCACCAGAAAATTCCTCCCACATAGCCTACTCAGCATCATCACCCTTTGACTACTCCCACTCCTCATACCACTAATATGAAATATCCTTCAATTGATACATGGTGAACTTTACACTCTCTACATCAGTAGCATAAATCACCCTAAATATCTTTTCTATCTCATCAACAAACCCTTAAGGATCTTCCTCAACCTTAGAGCCTGTGAAGGTCAAAGAATTCAATCGCATGAACTGGTTAACTCTAGTGATCTCAAAAGATAGAGAAACAAAACCAATATGGTAAGGCTGACGAGACTGAGAAGTAACCAATTGAGTTAGCAGATGAATAGATTAATGGAATTCGGTATTAAAGATATCTCCTTGGGGTGGTGGGGCATAAACATAATCAACCTAAGAAGCTCAAGAAGGACTGGTAGGGACCGATGGAACTCCATATAAACAGTTAGAAGAAGGGACCCTTGACCGGTACTATACTTCATAACTAGAAAGAGTTCCATCCATATTGTCCTAAGGTGGGACAAAGTAGTTTTCATGAGCATTAAATATTTGAGAAGGCATGATTTGAAATGCTAAAAAATTAAATTAGAGAATATTTAAAGAACTTTGACTCTATATCATGAAAAATAGATCACAAGAAAGGAAAACATTGCTAAATGCTTCATAGCCTCTCTCTTATAAGTGTAGCGTACTATAAACCCATGAAAGAGACTCTACTTGACACAGCTTTATGGACACCTAATAACCATGAACCTAGGCTCTGATACCAAGATTTCCATGACCCAAACCAAGGTCTATCCATGAAGGATATCTCAAGTCCACTGAGGACCAAAGATCACCCCCTTTACCCTATCCAACCACAATGCAACACAACTAGCAGCAGATAATTCCAGACATATAATAAGACAGGTAACTAAATCAACTCTGAAAAAAATCTAAGAACTTCAACAACCATCCCAATCCATAGTATTCCACAAGCCTCCAAGAAACTAATTTCAATCTAAGTCAGGACATGCCCTCTATAATAGGCAAAAAGAAACCTAAAGATAGTTTATGATATAGTAAAACCAAAACATGAAATGAGGGTCTTCCAAAGAATTGAAGTTCACCACTTCAAGCTGACTCATGATCAATCCAGAAATCACCTAATCATTGTACAAGAAAAATAGAAGTGTCGCTGATTCCTATATCAGTTTAATGATGGTTAGTGGGTTGAGCATTTGCATGTAACTCAGGGAAGGGAAAAAGTAATGCCATGATCAAATCAGTTCAAAATTATTCAAAAACCAATAAAAACAATTATATATATATATATATATATATATATAATAGGGAACAAGGTTTAGCATGAAAGTTAAAACATCATCCTGGGCCGTGTAGCTCTAACCGTCATAAGAGCACCCATGGGCTATATAGGTTCAGCTTCTCTATCTGAAAGGGTTTAGTGCATGTTAGCTGCATGAACTAGGAAAATCTAAGGATGAGCCAGGAAATACCTCACCCCCAGCCAATCCAAAATACATATATAAGTGTGAACTATATACATGGTCATAAAGATCCCCACACCGACAAATATGGTTTTTAATATTGGTCCCCCCGGGACCTCCACCTTCCATGGCTAGCCACACAACCTCCTTTAAGCCCAATTAAAATAAGTTTTACATAACCAATCCCTTTAACCAAGGAATTATCCATTAAGGCATCAACCATAGGTATCGTCATACCATTACACTTGCAAGCTTATAATTATGCCATACCAATTCCATCATCTTGGGGGAAAATCCAAGACTCCCTTTGTTCATTAAGTTAAGTTTAAAATAACAACATGGCCAACAAGGCATTCAAAACCCTTTTTATCCATTTAACCATTTATCACATGATCATGGTCTTCTATGCTATTAAACTTCATTAGTTGGATTACTTATCTTGGTTGTTTGTTCATAGGGTTTATCGCATGATCATGGTCTTCCGACCTCTAATCATCTACTTAACTTGGACATTACAACTACATCATTAAGCAGGATGTAGTAATCCAATTATATGTAGGAAGCCATCATCCTACATATTAACCAAACAAGTCTTCTAGGCATATCCCTATCCTAGACGCTAATTCAAATTCCTTATTTCATAAAGGAATAAGAACCTTGTTCTATTTATCCCACATTCTATCTTTCCATTCTCCCTCCCGAGATCACAAGGTCAACAATATATGTATTCTAAGGGTCACGAATCCTTAAAATAGTTAAAATAAGGATAAACAAATTAAAAACTATGATAAAAAATTCAAACTAAATGAATCCATAACAATAGTAGACATGTTCTTGGCTTTAACCCGAAAAAGGGGTGTTTAGCCTCTAATGGACATAATCATCATCCAATTAATTGAATTCATGATCCAAACCATAGAAAAACTAAAGTTTAAAGAATATTAACCCTAAAAACATATTTTTAAGCCTCCTCAATTGTTCCAAAACATCAAAAAGTGATTACAGAATATGCACGAAGTCCTATTTATAATAGGCAACTTTTGGCCGTGTTTGAAATTGGCATTACATCATGTTGGGAAGTAAAGTTGATTAGGAATTGCAGCATGTTTGCTGGTCAGGTTGATTAGGGGTAGAGGAATGTTTCATATTAAAGTCAATTTTCCATCATGTCACTTCTCTAATGCAATACCTTACTGGACTTTGCATATTGACGTCCAATCTTAGCCTTGTGCCTTGGCCTTTCATCCAAGCTTTTATGGTGTGTTTCCAATGGATTTATAGCCTTCATATAATAAATATCTCAACATAATTAGCTAAAAAATATCCTTCATCATAATACACCACTGATTAGAGATCAAAACAACATAATATTCATAATGACTAGCGAGAAACACGAGCTAAGACTAGGCTTGCACACTTTGATCTTTAAGATATAGTTTTGACTATTGGTTTGATTCAATTGAACATTGAGCATTATAAAAATGTTATTAAACATATAAATACACTATTAAACTATTTGGAACTTATTTAACATAATAGAATCCATCGAGATAGACTAGATAAGCACCTAGCTCAAGCTAGTAACACTAGTGTCCTCGATTGAACTCTAAGTAACCCATTTTAGTACAAACTTTTTTAGAATACACTTCAAACATTGTAATCACATACTTGGAACACCTATATGCTTATTTATATCATAATTAACATTAATTAAACAAGCTATCCTCAAAATAAGGCAAACTAAGCTAGAATAATAACACCAAAGTGTATAAAACCACCTCAGATCAGAAAAGTTTGCCACGAATTTTTTAGACAAGTTCTTTTCATTATATTTGAGGGCATCTAAGGTGATGTATTTTATCAATTTGAAGAAAGATAGTATGGGTGTAAAGGAGTACTCACTTAAGTTTACTTAGTTGGCGAGGTATGTTCCTTTTATGGTGGAAGACACTAGGTTTAGAATGAGTAAGTTTATATCTGGTGTAGCTGATAGTGTGGTCAAAGAGTATAGGACCGCCATATTGATTAAGGATATGGAATTATATAGACTTATGGTTCATGCTCAGCAGTTTGCGGAGGAGAAACATTAGGAGAAAAAGAGAGAGAATAAGAGGGCCAGAACAGGTAGTTTTGAATTTTCTCAGCCAAGGTTAGAGGATGGTAACCATTCTCAATTTTATCAAAAATTTTATTACCCATCCCCATATTTAACTAGCTTGCCAATGACCAAGTTCAGGCAAGATAGTCAGGACAGGACTCCAGGCTCTAATTCCTAAGGTACTATGAACAATGGTCATACTAATCCGCTCTATATGTAATATGGTAAGAATTATTTAGGTGAATACAGGGCTTGTAGTGATGTGTATTTTGGATATGGCAATCCAGGCCATAGGATTAGGGATTGCCCTGTAAGTATGTGGAAGGGCAGAAATGATCGCTAGCAAGGCCAGACAACTTCTTCGGCAGCATCAGCAGGTCGCCTGACTCATAGGGTGCCACTTCCAATTCCACCAATGGGTAGCATCAAAATAGATTATATTCTCTCCAAACTCGACATGATTAGGAAAGTTCTCCTGATGTGGTTATAGGTACGTTACATGTTTTACATCTTCATGTTTATGCATTGTTAGATTCCAGAGCTTTACTTTCTTTTTTTGACCCCTTATATAGCTGTGGATTTTGGTGTTAGTCCAAAAACATTAGCAGAGCCTTTCTCAGTGTCTACCCTAGTGGGTAAATCTATAATAGGCAAATGGGGATTCAAAAATTTCCCGATTACGATATCTTAGAAAGTCACCTCAGTTGATCTTGTAGAGTTAGAGATGATTGATTTTGATGTCATTATTGATATGTATTGGCTCCACTCATGTTATACCTCAATTAATTATAGAAATAGAGCTATTTAGTTTTAGTTTCCTAATAAACCAGTCATTAAATTAAGGGTTAGAATTTTAGTGCTTAGGGGTTAGATTATTTCATATTTTAGAGCAGTATAGATAATATATAAAGGGTGAGTTTACTATCTTGTTTGAGTCAAAGACTCTAGTTCTGAGACTCCAAGTCTCGAGTCATTTTCAATAGTAAGGGAATTTCCAGATGTGTTCCCTGAAGATCTTCTTGGAGTTCCTCCCAAAAGTGAAATTGACTTTGAAATAGATCTCCTTCCAGATACTCAGCGTATATCTGTTCCACATTACAAAATGGCTCCAATTAATCTTAAGAAGTTGAAAAAATAGTTAAAATATCTCTTAGATAAGGGTTTCATCAGGCCCAATGTCTCTCCATGGGGTGCTCCAATTTTGTTTGTGCATAAGAATAATGGTTATCTCAGAATGTGCATCGATTACCGTTAGTTAAATAAACTCACAATCAAGAATAAGTATTCACTCCCCAGTATTATTGAATTATTCAACCAACTTCAGTGTGCCACTTATTTCTCTAAGATAGACCTCAAATTTGGCTATCATCACCTTAGAGTCAGAGAATGTGACATTTTGAAGACATCTATCAGAATTTGATATGGTAACTTCGAATTTCTAGTTATGTATTTTGGACTAAAGAATGCCCGTGCAGCTTTTATGGACTTGATGAATAGGGTGTTTAAGCAGTTCTTGGATATGTTTTTCATAGTTTTTATTAATGACATCCTTATCTATGTTCATAGTGAGAATAATCATACAGACCATTTGAGAATTGTGTTGCAGTTGCTTAGAGCTTATCATTTGTTCACTAAATTTAGTAAGTGTGAATTTTGGTTAAGATCAGCAGCATTTCTTGGCCATTTTATTTTTGGTGATGGCATTAGAGTTGACCCTCAATAGATTAAAGTAGTGAGAAACTGGCCCAGACCTATCTCTCTATCAGATATCAGGAGTTTCTTATGTTTGGTTGGCTATTACAGATAGCTTTTAAAAGGGTTTTCTTCTATTGCATACCCAATGTATCGATTGACTAAGAAGAAATTCAAATTTTAGTGGTCAGATTCTTGTGCGAAGAGTTTTCTGGAGTTCAATACTTGACTCACTTCCACCCCAATCTTGACTTTGCCAGAGGGTTTAGATGGATTTGTAGTTTATTGTGATGCTTCCAGAGTTAGTCCTTGTTGCGTATTAATTCAGAGAGTTAAGGCCATAGCCTCTGCTTATATAAAGCTTAAACCCCATGAGAAGAATTATCCTACCAATGATCTTGAGTTGGAAGCTATTGTTCTTGCCTTAAAAATTTGGAGACATTATCTTTATTGGGTCATGTTGATGTGTTCACTTACTATAAGAGTTTAAAGTACATGTTCATGTAGAAATATTTGAATCTTCATCAGAGAATGTGGCATGAGTTGTTAAAGGATTATGACATGAGTTTGTTGTATTATTCGGGTAAGGCCAATGTTATGGTGGATAAGAAAAAGTTAGTCAGTGAGATCCATCAGCTTTCTAGATTAGGTGTTCAATTCATTGATTTAGCTGAAGGTAATATATAGGTTCAGATTGGTTTAGAATTATCATTGGTTGCCAAAGTGATAGAGAATCAAGATAGGGATCCTAGTTTGTCTAATTTGAAAGAGACAGTTAGAGATCAAAAAGTAGAGATTTTCTGCCAAGGGGGGATGATGTGCTTTGTTCTCAAGGAAGGTTATGTATCCCCTATGTTGATAGGTTGAAACAGTGAATTCTTGCAGAAGCGCATGGTGCATTATATTCTATCCACCCCAAAACTACTAAGATATACCGTGACTTGCAAGAAATCTATTGGTGGAATGGTATGAAGAGGGATGTTACAGAGTTTGCAGCTAAGTTTCCAAATTGTCAGCAGGTTAAAGTTGAGCACCAAAGGCCTAGTGGTACATTGCAGGAGTTCAACATCTCCACTTGGAAGCGGGAAGTGGTGAACATGAATTTTGTGATGGGTTTGCTTCGTGCATGTTGTTAGCACGATTTGATATTGGTCATTGTAGATGGAATAACCAAATCAACTCATTTCTTGCCAGTTCATACTTCATACTCAGCTGAGGATTATGCTAGGCTTTATACTAGGGAGTTGGTTAAGTTGTACGGGATTCCATTGTCTATCATATCAGATAGAGGTACTCAGTTTACCTCTCTCTTTTGAAGACTTTTCAGAAAGGTCTTGGTACCTAAGTTCATCTCAGTATAGATTTCCATACTTAGAGAAATGGTCAGGTAGAGTGGATATTTATACCTTAGAAGACATGTTGAGAGCCTTTGTTATTGACTTTAAAGGTAGTTAGGATGACCACTTACCTTTGATTGTGTTTGCCTACAACAACTATCACTCTAGTATTCAGATGGCCCTATTTCAGGCTCTCTATGAGAGGAGATATAGATCTCCTATTGGTTGGTTTGAAGTAGGTGAGGCTTTTTTTATAGGGCCAAATTTAGTATTTGAGGCAATGGAGAAAGTTCAGTTAATTCGAGAGAAGCTGAACACAACCCAAAGTCATTAGAAATCTTATACAGATGTGAGGAAAAGAGATCTTGAGTTTAACATTGGTGACTTGGTTTATTTTAAGATTTTGCCTATGAAAGGAGTGAAGATATTTGACAAGAAGGGGAAAATCAGTCCCCGCTATGTTGGCCTATATAGAATCTTGAGTCATTTTGGGAAGGTAGCTTATGAGTTAAAGTGGCCTACGGATTTGGCATCAATGCATCCCGTGTTTCATGTCTCTTTGTTAAAGAAATGTATTGGTGACCCAGCTTCAGTCGTTACCTTAGAGAGTGTGGAGATGAAAGATTGTCTCTCTTATGATGAAGTCCCAATTCAGATCCTTGATTATTAGATTCGTAGACTAAGGAATAAGGAAGTCTCCTTAGTTAAAGTTCATTGGAGGAATCATTCAGTTGAGGGAGCGACTTGGGAAGCAGAAGCATATATACGAACCATGTATCCTCATCTTTTCTCTACAAACCCAGGTTTATCTTGAGGTAACAATCTTTCTTAGATTGACTCTTTTCCATTCTCCATTTCAGCTATATAACCAATTTTATGTCATTGCATGCATTCACGAAATCAGTTCAGTTCATTTATCATGTCTCAGACTCAGTTATGTAATCATGTTTCAAGTCATGCATGTTCAATATATAATCCCGATTTCCTCAGTAATTCCAATATAACAAATCTCATTCGAGGATGAATATTCCTAAGGGGGAGATATTGTAATATCTAAAAAATCCAGAACAATATTAGCACACTGATTCAACCTCATGAAAAATAAAAAAAATCATTTTTTGATAGTTTTATAAGTGATTTGGACATATATTAAGTCCTAATATAGCTATTACCTTGTAGACAAGTCAAAATATTCCTTAGCGATTAAATTCTTATGAAAAAAATAACTATAATCATCTTCAAACAAGAATAAATTTTTTTATACTAATAATTTTTGAGCTAAATACACACCAACAGATAGATAATTGAATTATCTTTCCAATGATACCAATTTTGCCTTAATCCGATATCAGAGCAAGAAGTTATGTTCATTTTACCAAATGAGGTATCTGTTTGCCAAGGCACGACGACCAGAGTGAGGGACCATCGCATCAGTGACGGACCGTCATGCCAGACAATCAACCGTAAGAAGAAAGACCGAAATTTGGTATTTTTGCGACGGTTGGAGTAACGGACGGTCACAGAAGTGATGGTCCGTCACCCAAACCATTATCCGAGACAGTTCTGCACTGTCATGACATTTTTAAAAGTTTTTTTTAGTCTTTTCCCACTCTTTTAACCCTAAGAATACGTTGTTTCACCCTCCAAACAATATTTATCAAGCATAAATACTGCCCTAACCTATTATAACTCAAAAATCATTCATCACAAAGCAAAAAGGGGCAATTTTCTTCTCCCCAAGACTACCAAGGATTCGTCAAATTCAAGTTCAAAACTAAGAATTAATCCAAGGCTTCAATATTCAGATATATGAGATGTTCATCCATTGTTCCCTTTCACCCATGGAGCCCCAAAAACTTCTTTTAAACTAAAGTATGGATGTTTCTCTTATTATGGAGTTTTGTATGTTCAAGATGGATTAAATTCATGGGTTCTCCTTTGTAGTTTGACTCTATTCGTGTCCAAGAATGATTCCATGAGAAATTAGATTATCTTATGCTTTGAGCATCAATATCCTATGTTATATTCAATTGAATTTCATGATTCTATTATCAAGTTATGATCTCAGACACGTAACTATGCCATTTTCCTATGTTTTAAGACATTCCCATGCTCAAGTTCATGATTCTCATATGTTTGATGAAATGTCTATATTCTGAGATTTGAACCATGATTACATACTACACTATTTCAAGTTTGACATCGTATTTCTATAATTATTCAGTGTTGACAAATTATAAACGCCCGATACCTACAAGTTTTACATGATTTTGATTTTTTAAGTAATAAGTCAGTCAGACCATGGTTTTATTATCATATTCAGAATTTCATGTTCATGTTGAGAACTTACATATACAGTACCATACATATTAAACAACTAATAATTCCAAATTCCTTTAGTTGGGAGTAACACTTAGCACCGAGTGAACGTAGGTATGGAGACTCCCCCAATAGTAGAGGCATGAGTCGTTCGTAGTAGTCCCTAGGTTATAGACCTACGGTGCCAACTTATATTATGAAGGGTCCCTCATTAGTAGAGGCATGACACCCTTTTTCTTCGGGACATCAACCTTGTGGATCCACATTGTCAGTCATGTGTTGGTACCCCTGGCAAGGTACCAACGCACTTTTAACGAAGGTTACAGGTTGGACCTCGATAGCTCAGATTGGGGCATATCGGTTGTAGTCAGCTCCCACAGTATCAATCACTATTCAGTATGTCTCAGCTCAGGTTTGTATGACCAAAGCATATAGATTTTCAGTTATTCAGTTATACAGAATTCAGTCTTTCAGATTACAAATTATCTAAGAAATATATTTGTGCTTTATCTTACATTCTTAGATATTACATGTTCATGCATTAATTCTCAGTTATCTCATGCATTTCAGTTAGTCCTTATCTCAAATATCACTATATTCAAAGTACTGACCGCATACTTTTATTTGTTCTATGTTACCTTATAACATAGGTTCGGACACATAGTTTCCGAATCTCTCTTAGACAGCTCAGCATTACTCAGCTGTTGTAGTGGTGAGTCCTCATCCATTGGGGACATGATATGTTTTCTCAATTATTTTAGTATTTCCTTATTTTCAGTCAGTCAGAGTTAGTTGGGGGTTTGTCCTATCAACTCCTCATTATGTTTAAAGGCTTTTGGACAATTAGTTAGACAGTTAGTTAGTCAACTCAGTGTTATCAGTTATTTTTCGATAGACAATTGGTTTCTAGTATTCTATCAGATATTTCAATGTTTTGATACATATTTCAGTATCCAGTTTTACAGTATCTTATCAGTTTACTTTTTGCACATGTATTGTATTATTATTTTGTTCAGTGCTTACAGTAGATACAAGCTCACGCGTTAGCTTGTGGTCATTTATGGCCATAAATGCCATTGTCGAGGCTGGGGGTAGCCTCAGGCCTTAACACTCTGAGTTATAATGAAGTCCATGACTCATAGGGAGGAACCATTCTGAGCATAATAAGGAAAGTTTTGAAAGTTAAAATCCACTGGAGTGACAACGAGTCCAAGCGATGATCATATGGTCTCGTGATGATTCATCACAACTAAGTAAAGAAGAAAGGCAACAGAGTTGGCAATGAGTCGTCGTCAGTCAAGATGACTCATTGCTTGAGGCGTAGTCGCTGGCGACCTTATTTTCCTATTTTGTTTGGGTTAGGTTTTCTATGTTATTTTGAGAAGATGTAAATACTCCTTAGATATTTTTGTAATAATTTACACACTCTTTACATTCAAAAATATATATTGATTTCAAGAATCAACTTTTGATCTTGGAATCCTTAATTCTTGATTATTTTGTTGAGTATTAATTTGAGAATTTGGCTTTTGTTCTTCAATTACTGTGAGTTGTTTCTATGCTTTCTTTATTGAATTCCATGGATCTTCTTGCATCTATGCGCAGATAAACCACCTAAATAGGGTTGTGGGAACCCTGACAGAATAATAAAGTAGAGAAAGTATGAGATTCTTTTAAATTAGTGTTTATGCATGTATTGTGATCCTTTTCAGATTGCATGCTTTATTAACTACAATAGAAGTTAAGAAATTATCTATATTTAAGATCATATTCATAAGAAAGGTAAATATTAGGAAAACCATGTTATGACAGTAATTCAAGGCTACCAACCCTTGTCTAATCAACTTGACATCCAAAAGAAGATAGTTGAACCGGGATCTAAGAAAGGGTTAGTAAGGCGACACTCTGAGACTCATAAGGTGAAAAGTAAAATTTACCAAGGTGTTCACAAGATGATTGGTGATACCTATCTTGTTAGATTCTGTTGTAGTGCATTGACATAGTCAAATTGAGCATGACAATTCTATGGAGTTAGGAAGCCGAGGGGAACATAGTACTAGTACTCATCTCAGATTGATTTCACCTAAAGCGATCAAAACTTGCTGCTACATTACTATTTTCATAGTAAAACCCCCTATTTACTTTTCATGTATTTTTCTGGCTACTTCAACAAATTTGTGAGAGATATTCGACCTCTTCCATGTAGGTTCGACCCCAACCTCTATTGGGTTACTATATTTGACATCAATCATATATATATCTATAAGGTATATTTTTGGGCGACATCATGAAGTGGAGGTACAAGAATCTATGACGAGCAATGAGGTCATGATAGTAGGGTTGGTGGTCAATGCTCTATTTGAAGTCAAAGATAAACTAGCAAAGGGAAATTGTAACTCGTCAAAAACTACAAGTCGAGCGATATGACCTGGTGATCCTTTATGATTTAAACTATACCCTAAGAAAATATATTTTAAGGATCAAAAGACTAGTTTGTGAGAGTTATAGGGATGAGGAAATGGGAAACACGCACAACTAAAAGTTTTCATGAAATGATAATCAGGAATCTATTTGAACAACTTCGCATTGGGTGAAACATTATTAAAACTATTTTAATAATATGACGCTATTTTCTTTTGGTAGTACTATTTTGTTCAAAGGTATGGGGACAATATAAGTGATGAACGATCCCGTCTCGAGTAAAAGAGATGGATAATTTCCTATATTTGCCACCCAATCAGATTGTACCACTTTTATATGATGTTTAATAAACTTCTCGACCTGAGTTTTAAAGAATATAAATATTGTGTAAACGTTATTTTTGAAACTCATAGGAAATAGCCAAGTAAATTTGCTAATTTATCAATAAAAGAAACATAATAACGGAATTTATTACTATCCAATTGTGAGCAGGACCCCATACATCACCGTGGATCTAATCAAGAGCAAAACTAGCACTAGAACTAGAATTAGAAAATGACAATTTGTCACTCTTTGCCATATTGTCAAGAAGAACAAACATTAGACTGAGGACTCGATTTGACTGGTAAGGAAAGTCTCCTAATAATACTATTGACTACTCGTAGAGACGGGTGACCTAAATGACTATGCCATAGATCAAAAAATGACTTGGAGAAATGAAAAAACTGTGATTTATTTGACGGAAAAGGTTGGCTGAGTAACTGGGTTGCAAGGAGACTATAAAGGCCATGCTCAAGAGTATCGTGCAGTAGTACTTTCCCTGTTGCCCTATCTTTCACAAGAAAAAATGAGGGTAAAACTCAAATATAACATCATTGTTAGAAGTGAACTTTGCTCTATTAAGATAATTCTTGGTAATTTTAGGCACCGATGATACATTAGGTAAATGTAAAGGTCAACCAACTGTAAGTAAGGTAGCATTACCAAAGTAAGACTATGTCAAACCTATGCCATTACCAACTTGAATTTGATCTCTTCCCATATACTCTCCATGTACTGTCATATTCTTCATATCATTAGTTAAATGATGAGTGTCCCCATAATCTAGATACTAATTCATGTCTCCAATCATAGAAGGTTATGCAATGAGAGCAACCAAAACGATGGTAGAAAATCAGGGTGGAGTGACCAAACTTGGCAAAGTTGGCATTGATTTTGGTTGGATGAGTTGGCGTTGCGACCTCAACCTTGTTCTCGGCCAGATCTGCCACCATAAGCCTAACTATTATTTACATTAGTAGGATTCTTAAAGGAATTATCATCTTTGTATTATTGCACTATCTAGTAGACAAGTTGGCTTTGCCTAATCCTTGTTCTATACTTATCATCTGCTCCAAATAATACTTTTGACTAAAAAGCAAGCCATGAAGATCGGATAGTAAAATTAACTCAGCCCTAGTAGTGACTGAGACAACCACTACATCATATTCTTGTCGAAGTCCTCCAAGAATATAAAAGACAAGATCATCATCAGTGATAGGTTATGCCACAACTGCGAGATTATAGGCACAAGTTTTCATCTTTGTAAGATATTCTACCATGGACGAGTTTCCCTTCTTTGTGGTTTGTAATTGCAGCCTTAGTTACATTATCCTATCTTTGGATTACAATGCAAACATAGTCTCAATTACCTGCCAAACAGTATGAGATGTTTTACAATCGATCACTTAGGCTAAAATCCCTTCGGTGAGGGTTGAGAGAATCCAACTAAATAAAAGTTGGTCATGTTAATCCATAAACTATATAATGGGTTGATAACCATGTCAGTTGAGATAGTTTCATAAGAGCTATTTGGAGTTAACTTTTGAGGGCACTTATGCTTACCATCCACACATACCCTTAGTTCGTGACCCCTTAGAATTGGGAGAATTTATGATTTCCCCACAATATAGTTATGACAATATAATTTGAGAAGATGAGATTGATTAATGTAGGTTACGAGTGATGAAAAATTCTGGGAAGGGGTTTGTGAGGTGATATTGGTAATTGAGGGAAGTGCAATTGTATGACGTGAGTCTTCACAAGGCTCTGATACCTTGCAAGGGTTTTATGAACATATAAAACTCGATTATTATTCATGGAGGTGCTCTTTCTCAATATATACAAGATGCTATACAAAATATAGTTGAACACAAACTCTCTAAGAGATAAATTATACAACTATAGTCAAATGTAAAGAGATAAACTATAGACTTCTAATCAAATGTAAATACATAAACGTGACTATTATGGTATCCTAACACTATCATATTGTGTCTTGATTTATGAGATACTTTATAACTCGTCTCAGAGGCAAAACTCAGCCCTAAGGCTTTTAAACAATAAGTTACGCCTGATGGGTAAGATTTGGCACTATCACATTGTGTCTAAATTTATGAGATATTCTATAACTCTTGCCTCTAGCCCAAGAACCTTAAAAAATTTAGTTACTCCCCATGGGCAAGAGTTAACACTACTTCATTACATCTTAATTTATGAGATACTCTATATTTCATGCCTTAGAGGCAAGACTTACCCTAAGGTCTTTCAAACAACAAGTTATGCCTCATGAGCAAAACTTGACACTATCGTATCGTGTCTTGATTTATAAGATATTCTATAACTTTTACTTTAGAGATAAAACTTAACTCATAAGACTTCCAAACAATAAGTCACAATCTTAAATTTACTTTGATGTCAAAGAAAGAAGATTCTCTTGCGGATTATCCAACTTTCTATCCATCAGCAAATATAATAAAAGTTGAAATAAAGAAAAATGAGAAAAACATAAGATTAAGAAAAAATAAAAAAATAAAAAAATAACAACAACAACAACAACGACGTACCCAGTGTATTCCCACATAGTGGGGTCTGGGGAGGGTAGAGTGTACGCAGACCATACCACTACCTCAGGTGAAGTAAAGAGGCTATTTTTGATAGACCCCCGGCTTAGAACCAATAACATTATAACAATCAAAAAAGATAGGTGCAAAATAAACTAACCCCACTAGTAACAAGGTAATACTGCCACTACAAGATAAAAATAAGAACTATCTCCCCTAAATCATAGACATCACACATCACCATGCATAAAAATTACAGAACGCTCCCTAATTGTTACCGACTCACTCCCACCCCCTAACCCTCTACCCTAATCCACGTCCTCCATACTTTTCTATTAAGGGTCACGTCCTCCGTAAGTTGTAACTACTCCATTCATGCCTAATTACCTCCCTTTAATATTTCTTGGGTCTACCTGTACCCCGCCTAAAACTATCAATAACTAGTGTCTCACACCTCCGCACTGGAGCATCCAAGCCCCTTCTCATCACGTGCCCGAACTAACATAACCTCACTTCTCGCATCTTACCTCCACCGATGCAACTCCCACCTTCTCCCAAATAATATCATTCCTCACCCTATCTTTCCTGCTATGTCCACACATCCATTGCAATATTTGCATCTCCTCCACCTTCAACTTTTGGATATGGGAGCTCTTAACTGGCTAACATTCCGCTTCATACTACATAGCCGGTCGGACTGCCACTCTGTAGAACTTACCTTTAAGCTTTGGGGGCACTTTCTTATCACATAGTACTCCTGAAGCAAGCCTCCATTTCAACCACCCTGCCCCAATATGATGCATGACATCCTCATTAATCTCGCCATTGCCCTGAATCATAGACCCCAGATACTTGAAACTCTCCCTCTTCAATGACCTGTGAGTCTAGCTTCACCTCTTCTCCATCCTCCCGTGACATCTCACTAAACTTACACTCCAAGTACTCCATCTTAGTTCTTCTCAATCGAAATCCTTTAGACTCAAGTGTCTATGTCCAAATCTCCAACTTATTATTAACTCTTCCCTGAGTCTAGTCAATCAGCATCACATCATCTGTAAATAACATACACCAAGGCACCTGCCCTTGGATATGTCGCATCAAGACATCCATCACCAAGGCAAATAAAAATGGGCTAAGAGTTGATCCCTGGTGAAAACCTATCATAACATGAAAGTGCTCCGAATCCCCGCCTACTATCCTCACACGAGTCTTTGCCTGATCATACATGTTCTGGATCGACCTGGTGTATGCCACGGGTACCCCTCTAGCCTCCAAGCACCTTCACAAAATCTCCCTCGGGACTCTATCATTCGCCTTCTCTAGATTAATAAACACTATATGCAAGTTCTTCTTCTTCTCCCGACACTGCTCCACTAATCTCCTCATGAGCTGAATAACCTCAATGGTCGAGCAACCTGGAATGAAACCAAACTAATTCTCTGAGATACTCACGATCTTTCTCAACCTTAAATATACTACCCTTTCCCAAACCTTTATAGCATGACTCAATAACTTAATACCTCTATAGTTATTGCAACTCTGAATATCACCCTTGTTCTTATATAGAGAAACCATCGTACTCCACCTCCACTCTTCCGATATCTTTGCAGTCCTAAAAATGGTGTTAAACAACCTTGTTAACCACTCCAAGCCTGCCCAACTAACGTTCTTCCAAAACTCTACTGGAATCTCATTTGGCCCTGTCGCCCTACCTCGCCACATCCTACAAATATCCCCTTTGTCCTCCTCAATCTCGATACGCCTACAATTCCTATAATCACGACACTCCTCGAATTTCTCCAAGTGCTCCAACATAAAACCTTTATCCCCCTAGTCATTCAAAAGTTTATGAAAATAGGACTGCCACCTCTCCCTAATAAGGTCATCCTCAACCAACACTGAACCATCCTGTCCCTTGATGCACTTCACTTGGTCCAAATCATGAGCCCTCTGCTCTCTGGCCTTAGCAAGCCTATACAACTTTTTATCCCCTTTTTCTCCTCTAACGCCGCATACAAGATCTCAAAAGCTGTTGTCTTAGCCGTTGTAACTGCTACTTTGGCCTCTCTTCTAGAAACCTTATACTCCTCCTTATTCATGTCTTTCCTCATCATCCTTGTTCTCTACCAATTTAGCATAAGCCCCCTTCTTAGATTCCACGTGAAGAGGAGGGGCATGGATGCCCCGGTCCGTAGGTGTGAGAGGCTAGCGTTGGATGGTTTTAGGCGGGGTAGGGGTAAGCCAAAGAAGTACTGGGGTGAGGTGATTAGGCGGGACATGGAACAGTTACAGCTCACCGAGGACATGACCCTAGATAGGAAGGTTTGGAGGGCGCGAATTACGGCAGAGGATTAGGGCCAGTTTGAGTCGCTAGTGTAGGGAATTTCTTGGTGGGGGTTTTATTCCTGTTATGATTCCGTGTTCCGTGTTCCATGTTTTATTACAAATCTGTGTACTTTCCTCTGCTTTCCTCTGTTTTATATTACTTATGGGTGTCGTATTTATGTTATGTAATCTGCTTCTGTGCTTTACTATGTGTTTGTGTGGTATCTTGTGCCTTGTGCCGGGGGTCTATCAGAAACAACCTTTCTATTTCATCAGAGGTAGAGGTATGGACTGCGTACATCTTACCCCCCCAGACCCCACTAGGTGGGAATACACTGGGTTTGTTGTTGTTGTTGTTGTTGCCCCTTCTTAGATTCCACCTTCCTCTTAACCTCTTCATTCTACCACCAGTCTTCTTGATGCTTGCCAGATCGACCACTCGAGACATTCAACACCTCTTTAGAAGTCTCTCTAATGTAACTGGCAGTCATCTCCCACATACTACCCACATCCCCTTTACTCTCCCAAGCCCCCCTACTCTTCAACTTCTCCTGTATTTCTAATGCACTAGCCAAAGTTAAGCTACCCCACTAAATCTTGGGCCGAGCCTCTACACTTCTCTTTTTTTTGCCCTTATTAATAATTAAGTCTATCACTAACAACCTATGCTGAGTCGAAAGATTTTCGCTAGGTATGAATTTATAGTCTGTACACAGCGCTCTATCACCCTCCTAAGGAGCAAAAAGTCTATCTGAGTCTTTGCCACCGAACTCGAAATGTGATAAGGTGATCCCCCTTCTTCGAAAAGATCGAATTCGCTATCCACAAACCAAAAGGCCTAGAAAAATACAAAAGAGAAGCTCCTTCTTCATTCCATATCGCAAAACTGAAATCATCATAACATCTCGACACAGACCTTATATGCCCATTGAAATCCCCTACCACGATAAGTCTCTCAGTTCTCAGGATGCTACTCACCACCTCATCTAAAACCTCCCAAAAGTCCTTATTCTTCTCCTCGTCCAAACCTACTTGTTGAGCGTAGGCACTAACAACGTTCACCGTAGACCCTCCAATGAACAACTTAATAGACAACAACCTATCACTAACTCTTATAACCTCTACCACCTGCTCTCTAAGTTCTTTATTTACTAAGATACCTACCCCATTTCTATGTCGCATGCTACTCAAACACCACAACTTATATCCATCCATATCTCTAGCCTTAGTGCCTGCCCACTTAGTTTCCTGAACACACGCTATACTAACCCTCCTTTTTCTAAGAATCTTCACCAGTTCTATACACTTACCCTGCAAAGTTCCTATGTTCCAAGACTCGACTTACAACCCAGGCGCTCTCTTATCCCACTTAGCCTTACTACCCCTTTCCCCTAACCCCAAACTCTCTCCTATCCTCGGCCCAGACCCAATACCTTCTAACCCCAACCCTGACCTATGACATGACCCTAGTCTCCCATCGCCAATCACAGCCACTACACAAAAAAAAGAGAAGAAGGATGAAAAGAAAAGAGGAAAGAAAGAGCATTCTCTTAAGTTTACTCAATTAGCCAGATATGCCCCTCATGTGGTTGCAGATAGCAGGGCAAGGATGAGTAAATTTTTTTTAGGGGTGAATGATAGCGTGGTTAATGAGTGTAGATCTGCTATGTTTAATAGTGACATGAATTTAGCCAGGCTCATAACTCATGATCAATAGGTAGAGGAGAAGAAGATTAAGATGAGGGAGAAATAGAATAAGAGAGCGAAGACAGGTAGTTTCAACTTTTCTTAGCATAAGTTAAAAGGAGGAAATCGTTCCCAGTTTCATCCTAAGTCATCAGTTCCAGCTTCTTCTTTAGCCAGTGCTCTATTTCCTAAGTTCAGAGAGGGTAATACAGATAGAGTGCCAGTCTCTAAGTCCCAGGGCAGTGTTAGCAATACCCGTACCTATCCTTTTTGCCAGACTTATGGCGAGGACCATTAGGGTATTTGCAGAGCTGGCAGTGGTATTTGTTTTGGATGTGGCAAGCCAGGACACAAAGTCTGAGACTGTCTTCAGCCAGGTCTTTAGAGTTAATAGAAGCACTCCTCAGCTCAGTTCGATCATCCAAATCAGCAGGGTGTCACCTCCAGTGCTACTAGTAGGCAACACCCAAATTGTCTCTATGCACTTCAGTCTTAAAAAGATCAGGAAAATTTTCCTGATGTGGTTATTGGTACATTACAGATCTTTCATGTGCATGTTTACCGCTTTTCTAGATCCAGGAGCTTTTTTGTCTTTCGTCACTCCTTATAGCAGTCATTTTCGGAGTCAGTCCCAAAATTCTAGCAAAGCCCTTTTCAGTATCTACCCAAGTGGGTAAAACCATCATAGCCCGGTAGGTACAAGAACTGCCCAGTTATGATATTTCAGAAAGTCACTTCAGTAGACTTAGTCAAAATAGAGATGACTAATTTTGATTTCATTCTTGGCATAGATTGGATTCACTCCTGCTATGCCATAGTCGATTGCAGAAACAGAAGAGTCTAGTTTCAGTTTCTGAGTGAACACATCCTAGAGTTGAAGGGTAGTGTATCCGCTTTCAGAGGTCTGCTTGTTTCCTAACTTAGGGCAAGGAAAATGATATCTAAATGATGTGTCTATCATTTTGTTTGAGTTTATCATTTTGTTTGAGTTAAGGACACTAGTTCTGAAACTCTCAGCCTTGAATCAGTTCTAGTTATAGGTGAATATTCAGATGTCTTTTCCAAAAATCTTCCACGAATTCCTCCCAAAAGGGAAATAGACTTTGGCATTGATCTTCTTCTAGATACTTAGCCTATCTCTATTTTGCCATACAGAATGGCACCAACAGAACTCAGAGAATTGAAAGAACAATTGAAGGATCTCTAAGATAAAGGATTCATCAGGCCCAGCATTTCCCCGTGGGGTGCTCCAGTATTATTTATGCGTAAGAAAGACAGTTCTCTCAGAATGTTTATAGACTACCGTTAACTCAATAAGGTCACGATCAAGAACAAGTATACTCTTTCCAGAATCAATGACTTGTTTGACCAACTTTAGGGTGCCAATTATTTTTGTAAGATAGACCTCAGATTCGGCTATCATCAGCTCAGAGTCAGAGAATGTGCCATTTTGAAAATAGCTTTCCATACCCGGTATGGTCTCTTCGAATTCCTAGTCATATCATTTGGTCTTACTAATGCCCCAGCTGCGTTCATGGACTTGATGAACCGTGTGTTCAAGCAGTACTTGGACATGTTTTTCATAATCTCTATAGTTGATATTCTGGCCTATTCTCGCAGTGAGCATGATCATACAGACCATCTCAGGATAGTACTTCAGACTCTTAGAGATTATCATCTATTCTCCAAATTTAGTAAGTGCGAGTTTTGTCTAAGGTCAGTAGAATTCCTTGGTTACATCATTTTCGATGATAGCATTAGATCGATGATAGCATTAGATTAGATCCTCAAAAGACCAAAGCAGTGAGAAACTGGCCTCGCCCTATCTCTCCATCAGATATTAGGAGTTTCTTGGGTTTGGATAGCTATTATAGATGGTTTGTTAAGGGATTTTCTTCTATTGTATCCCCTATGTCTAGATTGACTCAGAAGAAAGTCAAGATTCAGTAGTCAGATCCTTGCGAGAGAGTTTTTAGGAGTTGATGACTCGACTCACTTCAGCTCCAGTATTAGCTCTTCCTAATGGTTCAGATGGGTTCATAGTGTATTGTGATGCATCCAGAGTGGGTCTAGGTTGTGTCCTTATGCAGCGTGGTAAGGTCATAGCCTATACCTCCAGATAACTTAAACCCTATGAGAGGAATTATCCTACTCATGATCTTACGTTAGAAGTTATAGTCTTTGCCTTGAATATTTGGAGGCATTATCTCTACGGAGTTCATATAGATATCTTCACATATTATAAGAGTCTTTACTATGTATTTCCTTAGAAAGATCTCAATATTCATTAGAGAAGGTGGTTAGAGCTCTTGAAAACTTATGACATAAGTGTCCTCTATCATCCGGGCAAGGCCAATATAGTGGCCGACGCCCCTAGTACACTGTCTATAGGTAGTATTGCTCATGTGGATGACAGTAAGAAGAGGTTAGCTCAAGAAGTACATCAGCTTGCCAGACTAGGCATTTTCTTAGTCGATAAAGATGAGGGTGATATATGGGTTCAGAGTAGTTTAGAATCATCCCTAGTTTCCGAGGTAAAAGAAAAGAAAGATAGAGATCCCAGCCTTGTCAAGTTGAAAAAGTTAGTTCAGGATCAGAAAGTAGAGGTTTTCTACCAAGGGGGAGATGGTGTTCTACATTGTTAGGGTCATTTATGTGTTCCAGGTGTAGATGACTTACAACAGTAAATTCTTGCAGAAATGCATGGTGCGTGCTACTCTGTTCATCCAGGGGGCCACAAAGATGTGCCGCAACTTGTGGGAAGTCTATTGGTAAAGTGGGATGAAGAAAGATATTGTAGAGTTTGTGGCTAAGTGATCTACATATCAGAAGATTAAGATAGAGCATCAGAAGCCTAGTGGTCCTATGCAGGATTTTATTATTCCTACTTCGAAGTGGGAAGGAGTGAACATGGACTTCATGACGGGTCTGCCTTAAACTCGTTATCAATAATTCAGTTTGGGTCATTATAGATAGGATGAACAAATTAGATTATTTCCTTCCAGTCCATACCTTTTATTCAGCCGAGGATTATGCGAAACTCTACATCAAGGAATTGGCCAGATTGCTCGGTGTTCCATTAACCATTATCTCAGAAAGAGGTACCCAGTTCACCTTTTATTTATGGAAATCATTCCAAAAGGGTCTTGGTACCCAAGTTCATCTTAGTACAACCTTTCATCCTCAGAAAAATAGTCAAACAAAAAGGACCATTCAGACATTAGAAGATATGCTAAGGGCGTGTACAATTGATTTCAAGGGAAGTTGGGATGACCACTTATCTTTGATTGAGTTTTCATACAACAACAACTATCATTCTAGTATTCATATGGCCCTATTCAAAGATCTGTATGATAGGAGATGTAGATCTCCAATTGGTTGTTTTGAAGTTAGTGAGGCCTCAGTCATAAGTCCTTTAGTGAGGCCTCAGTCATAAGTCCTGACTTGGTATTTGATACCTTAGAAAAAGTCTAGTTTATTAGAGAAAGACTCTGGGCTGCTCAGAGCCGATAAAAGTATTATGTAGATGTTCGTAGAAAATATCTCGAGTTCAAGATTGGTGACTATGTCTATCTAAAGATCTCTTCCATAAAGGGAGTGAAGTGGTTCGACAAGAAAGGGAAACTCAGTCCCCGATATATAGGTCCCTTCATGATTTTTAGTCAATTCAGCAAGGTAGCTTATCAGCTTGAATTGCCTTCAGATCTAGCCTCAGTTCATCCAGTCTTCCATGTCTCTTTGATCAAGAAGTGGAAAGGTGACCCAGTAGTTGTAGTCCCTATTCAGAGCATTGATGTTCAGAACAGTCTCTCTTATGAGGAGATTCCAATCAAAATCCTAGATTATCAGACTCATAGATTGAGGAACAAAGAAGTCCCACTAGTTAAGGTTCTTTGTTGAAATCAGTCCGTCTAGGGAACTACTTGGGAAGCAGAGGCAGACATGCATACCCAAGAATCCTTACCTATTCTTCATCAACTTAGATCAATCTCAAGGTAATAGTTCTCCTTAAGATTACTCACTTTTATGTTCAGTGTTCATCACAAACTTGGTATACCGTTTTATGCTCATGGTCCCATTATAAACTTGGTATCAAGTACTATTATATATTCAGTCATGCACTCATATATCAGTTCAGTTATATAATTATGCATTAGATATGCATTCTCATTATGAGAAACATAGTTCTTCAGAACACTCAGTCATGCATTCATAAATCAGTTACACATGTATCAAATATGCATGTTCAGTATTATATGTTCATCTTGTCAGTCATGTCAGTCATGAGATCATATTCCAATTATTCATGTTTAGTATGTACATTAGTTTTCTTTTCTCCCCTCTCAATCAGTCTCATTCGAGGACAAATATTCTCAAGAGGGAGATATTGTAATACCCTATACTTTTTCCTAGCTAATTTCATTTCAAGAATGTCTAGTATTAGCTTCTAAATTGAATGATGGTCATTCTATGAGGAATTTTCAAGATTTTCCCATTTTTTTATGTGGGAAATTCAATAAGCTTTCCATCGATATAAGATTCGTCCAAATATGATAACTGGGTCAGAAGTTATGGCTATTTCAAGTTCCCATCATAAAATAGCACCATATTAGTCAGTGGCGTGTCGCGCCACAAGAGGAAATGGCATTTGGCAAATTCCAGTAGGGGTCTACGATCGTGGCACATCATTCCAGGGCCCAAATTTAGAATTGTCCGTTTCCCAGTGTCTCTGCTTGATTTTCTCCGCGTAGCACCAAAGTTCCTGGTCGCAAAAGAAGGGGCAACGCGATGGCTCCACGTCGCGCCATCCCTCAATTTCCCAATTGTAAAATTCTAGTGACATGGCATGATAGTGCCGTGTTACGCTAGGGGTCCAATTTGGGAAATTTTTACTGAAATTAAATGACATATCAAGGGTTAAAAAGGTCAACTTCCTACCCCTATTTATGCCCTTTAACACGGATTCAACTGCTTTTCACCCAAAATATACTCTCTTCTCTCAAGTTTCTCTCATGAACAAGCTAGAGTTTCCATTGGGGATTCGAATTCAAGAAGGTTTCACCATCAATCTTCATGAAATCATGAACTAAGGTATGCATAGTGTTCTTTCATGGACTCATTTCGTCCATGAATCCCAAGAATCCCTTTTTCTAAATTCAAGTTTATGGATTTTATTATCAATTTCATGACTTGGCTGCTCTTGTTCATGTGGATTATGAGAAATTAAATTCTACTCCATGTTGGGTGATAAATTCTATGTGGGTTAAATTATTATAGATATAGATTCATGCAAACGTATGACTAAACTCTTGAATGATGAAATTAGAATTGAATCATGATGTTTAATTATTGTACAATGATGTTTACATGTACCATGACTACAATATGTTTGATTAAATGCCTAGATGAAGGAAAAGTGCCTAACTAGCATGATACCATGAAATCCCCATGTATGTACAAGTTATGCCTATCACATGTTTTGATGAAATGCTTCTATAAATATACTATGGACAATGCTGTTAGTTATACGTTCAAGTAAGTTATGCTTGGTCAATTTCCTTCCATCAAGTCCTGGGGGTACTTGTACCTGAACCATTAGCGGTGTGCCTAGATCCAATGTGATGTTTTCACGTTACTCTTAATTAAGCTATGAATCCTTAGACTTCAGACAGCCTTATGACTCAAGAAATCTCCATGATCTCATGAACTCAGTCTGTTGTTAGATATCA
Source organism: Capsicum annuum (assembly GCF_002878395.1). Lineage (NCBI taxonomy): Eukaryota > Viridiplantae > Streptophyta > Magnoliopsida > Solanales > Solanaceae > Capsicum > Capsicum annuum. The sequence continues at coordinate 53,166,201 of NC_061113.1, read as the reverse complement.
GTAGTATTCCGTCAGTCAATGGAATTTAGTAACTCAGTCTATGTTCATTTTAGTAAATCATATTCATTGTCTATTCAGATGGGAGTAGGAATTAGCACCGAGCGAGCCGAAGGATGGAAACTCATTTGTTATATGAGGGAGTGATTCTTAGAAGAAATCCTTGTGTTCCAGAACTATGTGGCCAGCATAGGTTGAGACATCATAGCCTGCTATATGAGGGTAGATGAGGTGACTTAGCCTGCTATATGAGGGTTTCCATCGTTCTTACTAGAGTTACCTATTATATTAAGGTCACTCATATGTTATCCTTACCAGTGGCGCGGTATTGACACCCTTCCAATCAGGGCATAGATTTGACCCCAATTCCACTATAATGCATCATTTGGGGCATATAGGTTAGATGATTACCTCCCACAGTCTCAGTATCAGTCTCAGTATCAGTCTCAGTAAAAGAAATCAAATAGTTCTTCAAAATTTAGGACTTTCAGATACAGTCAACTTAGATACAATACATAACTCAGCTAGTTCCATCAGATTCAGGACTGTTAGATACAGTCACTCAAGTTATCAGTTATCAGAATTTAGTCATTAGTAATGTTAGTCATCAGCATACTCATGTTATCACGATTTCAGATATAGTACTATGTATACCTGTATGTATTCTCACGTTCATTATTAGTCAGTTAGTTAGTACTTTTCATGCATATGAACCCCATTCATTCAGCCTACCTCACATGCATACAAGTACATTCAAAGTACTAACGTATTTGCGCTATGGTGTCTTATACCATAGGTTCAGAGACACAAGCTCCACATCAATAGTAGATTCCACATATCCGCAGATAGAGTTAGAAGTGAGTCCTCATCTTTCGAGGACATGAATATTTCCCTATTATCTCAATAATTAGTTTATTAGTTGGAGTTAGTTGGGGATATGTCCTATCAACTCCTTACTCAGGCAGTTCCATCAGTTAGAGGATTTCTAGACTATATGTTTCAGATTTAGTATATTAAGTTTTGTTTGGGGTATTCTATTACCCCACACATATGTTATATTATTTAGATTGTGTTTAGCTTTGAACCTTACAGCCTTTCAATTCATGTTTCTGCATTATTCAGTATTTTATGCAGTATATAGGTACATATATCAGTCATGGATTAGCTTATGGTCCTTCGGGGTCATGAGCACCGTGTAGCATTCCGGGTACCAGATCTGAGGCATTACAGGGAACTACCAAGGACTGATTTCCAATGCATTTCTTAAGCATCGAGACATAGAATATTGGGTGAACTATTGCTAACTCTGACGGAATATTCAATTTGTAAGCAACCTCTCCTATATGCTTCACTACCATATATGGAGCAACAAATCACAGACTCAACTTCCCTTTCTTTCTAAATCTCATTATTTCCTTCATAGGCAACACAATCAAGAATACCTAATCACCTACTTCAAACTGAAGGTCTTTTATTCTTACATCAACATATGACTTCTGATGGCTCTGAGCAGTTTTAATCTCTCATGAATCAAATAAACCTTTGACATAGCTTCAAGAATAGAGTATGGACAATCAAAGTTGCTTCACCAAACTCAAACCATCCTATTAGTGATCTGTACCTACGCTCATACAACGCTTCAAATAGAGCCATTTGAATGCTAGCATGATAACTATTATTGTAAGCGAACTCAATCAAAGGTAGATGGTCATCCCAATATCCCTTAAACTCTAAAACACACACCCTTAATATGTCTTTTAATGTCTGAATTATGCATTCATCTTGACCATCTGTCTGCGGATGAAAAGCAGTACTAAGCTTAAATTTTTACCGAGGCCCTTATGAAAAGTCTAACATAATTGTGAAGTAAATTGCGCGTCTCTATCTGAAATGATGGACAAGGGTATCTCGTGATGCCTCCTAAATTGCATATATATATTTTGGCATAGTCCTCTTCGGTATCTAAAGTCTTGACATATAGAAAATAAGCTATTTTAGTCATTCGATTAACTATAACCCAAATTGAATCATGCTGACATTTTGTGCGAGGCAACCCTATGATGAAATCCATATTCACCACTTCCCACTTTCTATTAGGGATACTAATCTCTTGCAACATACCACCTGATCTTTGATATTCAACTTTAACTTACTGGAAATTGGGACACTTGGCTACAAACTCAGCTATGTTTCTCTTAATACTATTCCACCAATAAATTTCCTGTAAGTCCCGATACATATTAGTAGCACCAAGATGAATAGAATACCTCGAACCATAAGCCTTGGCTAGTATCCTTCCCTTCAAACAATCTACATTTAGAACACAAAACTTACCTTGAGAGCGAAGTACACCATCTCCCCCTTAGGAGAAAACCTTAACCTTCTGCTGCTGGACCGCCTCCAATATTTGGTTAAGTATGAGATCATTTCACCATTTCTCCTTCACTTCTACTACCAAAGATGATTTCAAACCGTTCCGGACTACTACTCTCCCATTTTCAGTACCGAGGAAACATACCCCAAAATGTGAAAATCTATGCACTTCCTTAGCCAACTCTCGCTCTTTCTTCTTCACATAAGACACATTACACATAGACAACCTACTTAGTGTATCTGCCATAACGTTGGCCTTACCCAGATGATAGAGTATATTTATGTCATAGTCTTTCAACAATTCCAACCACCATCTCTGATGAAGATTTAGCTCCCTCTAAGAAAATACATACTGGAGACTTTATGGTCAGTGAAAACATCAACATGCACACCATAGAGTTAATGTCTCCAAATTTTCAAAGCGAATATCATACCAGCTAACTCCAAATTGTGAGTTGAGTAATTCTTTTCGTGATCCTTAAGTTTCATAGAGGCATAACCTATCACTTTCTCATTCTACATCAACACACAACCTAACCCAACTATAGAAGTATCACAATACACCACTAATCCATCTAACCCCTTCGACAGAGCTAACACTGGTGTTGTAGTTAATCTATCCTCCAACTCTTGGAAACTCTTCTCATACTTATCTGACCATATAAACTTCACTTTTTTTTGGGTCAGCTTAGTTAATTGCATGACTATAGAGGAGAACCCCTCAACAAATCTTCTATAATACCCAGCCCAACCCAAAGAGCTTCTGATATTGGTTGAAGTGATGGGTCTAGGCCAGTGCTTCACTACATTAGTTTTATGAGAATCTATATGAATACCATCCCCTGAAATGACATGCCCCAAGAAGGTAATAGATTCCAACCAAAATTTATATTTACCAAACATCGCATATAATTGGCGGTCCTTGAGGGTCTACAAATTATTCTCAAATGGTCTGCTTACTCCTACTTACTCCTGCTTACTCCTATAATACACTAATATGTCATTTATAAAGAAAATGATAAATATATCCAAGTACTGCTTGAACACCCTATTTATCAAATCCATAAAGGTTGCAGGAGAAATTGTTAGTCCAAATAACATAACCACAAACTGAAAAATGTCATACATTGTTTGGAAAGCTGTTTTTGGAATGTTTTGATCCCTAACTTTCAAATGATGGTATCCTGACCTAGGATCAATATTAGAGAACCATCGGGTACCTTGAAATTGATCGAACAAATTATCAATTCTAGGAATGGGATACTTGTTCTTGATGGTAACTTTAGTTAGTTGTCTGTAATCTATACCCATTTTCAGAGTGCCATATTTATTGCACACGAAAAAGACTAGAGCACCCCACAGAGAAATAATGGGTCTGATGAAACCTTAATCTAAGAGGTCCTTAAGCTGCTCCTTTAACTCTTTAAGTTTGTCTATATCCATACTATATGGAGGAATAGAAAAGGGCTGAGTATCAGGAAGAAGGTTAATACCGAATTCTATTTCTCTATCTGGAGGTTTCCCTAGTAGATCATTAGGGAAAACCTCCAAAACATCATTGACTACACGAACTGATTGAACTATTGGGGCTTCAGACTTAGTATCTTTGACTAGAAGTAAATGATAGATAAACCTTTTTGATATTAAATTTTTGTCTTTAAGATCAGAGATGAAACAACCTTTGGGAGACACTGAACTGCCTTCCTACTCAAAAACTACTTAATCAAGAAACTGACACTTCACCACGTGGGTGCGATAATATATTGGTGCATAGCATGAATGGAGCCAATCTATGCCCAGAATACTATTGAAATCCACTATCTCTAACTCTATTAGGTCCTCTAGTATGATATTATAAAGAAAGGTGATAGGACACTCCCTATAGACTTATCTAGCAACAACTGACTCACCCACTAGAGTAGAAATGAAGATGCGCTTGGAAAGATTTTTAAGATCTACTCCAAAATTTATAACAACTGATGGAGTTACATAAAAGAGATTTGATCCTAGGTCTAACAATACATATACATCAAGGTGATAAGCATAAAGCATACTAATGATAATATTTGGTGAACTCTCCTACTCCTGATGAGATGGTAAAGCATAAAACCGCTTCTTGAGCTAACCACCACCGATGTAGGATGATGCGCCTTGTGGAGGAATTGGGTGGCCTAGCTGAGCTGCTATATTCGTAGCCTAAGCCTGAGGATAAATATCCTTCCTTTCCTGCTTAGCATACGGACACTTCTTGATTCTGTGGTCTAACTTTCCACAACCATAGCAACCCTTTTCCCCATAAAACATTCACCAGGATGGGTCCTACCATAATTTGCACATGTCGGGTAATTGGGCCTCTCAAATATACTATTATGAGGCCTTGAATTCATAGTCCTTCTCAATTATTCCTATCGGGTCCTAGGAGCAGGGCACTAGCTGAAGATTGCATGGGCACTGATGAATGACCCTAAAACTATGAGTGGTTTCCCTTTCCATACCTTGACTGACTAAACTCAAACTGTCTAGTCCTAGCTTTCTTGTTTCTCTTCTCTCTCTACCTTAACTTTTCTACCTCAATCTATTAAGAATGAGTCATCAACCGAGTAATATATATATCCCTAATCAGTATAGAAGTGGTAACTACCAAATTAGATACCCAAGTAATAAACTTACTCATATGAGCTCTAGAGTCAGATAACAACTCAGAGGCATAGTTAGACAACTGAGTGAACTTAAGGTAACACTCTTTCACTATCATAAAGCCCTACCTTAGGTTTATGAACTCCTCCATCTTAGCCTCCCTCATCTTACATGGAAAGAACCTTTCCAAAAAAGCATTTTGAAGTGCCTGCCAAATCGTAGGAGCTGCATTCTCACCCCTACCTTCTATATTAAAACCCATTGATAAGCAACATTCTTTAGCCTATAGGATGCCAACCCTACACCCTTCTCTTCAGTAACATGCATAATCTGAATAATCTTTAACACCTAATTAATAAAGAGTTGATGATCTCCATCCACCTTTGACCATGGAAATCAGCTGGATTCATTCTCATGAAGTCCCGAATAGTGTCTATAACTAAATTATCATTTTAATGAAGTAGGACTATTGTATGCTAATTTCCTTAAACATTAGCATTCACAACTTGGGACAACTCTTGAAAAGCAACCCAAAATTCAGAATGAGATACACTATCATTCTTAGGGTCTGCATGTAGGAGTGGTTGTTCACCATTTTTGCATGGATCAACTTGGTGAGGAGGCATATTCTATCACATAAAAGCATAAGTTAAGGCATATAAAGACAACTATAAGAAAGATATATCATGAAAGAAAAGATGATTCCTAACTCATTCCATAGCCTCTTGCTCATAAATATGGTGCGCTTTACATTCATGATCTAGACAACACATAACGTGGCTTGTCTGAATCCCTAGGACTCTTCTAAACCTTAGGCTCTTATACCAAGTTTGTAATGCCTTAGAAGTACCCCCTGGATTTTAGACGATGCTCAATACTATAGTGGTAGGGCGTTAAGGTTCTAATTTGACTCATACCTTTCTCTCATTATCTTGATCATTCAAGAATAACCAATGGGTAAACTAGTATTAGTTGTAATGACCTTCTCCATTATTATTAAAAGACACCTCGTTATAGGTATGTGTTACAAAGAATTTTAAAAATGCAATTTCAAATTAGTATGGGATAACACAAGTTAAAATTTTGGAATTTAAAATATTTAGATCAGGCTGAAATCATCCCGCTATAGTGGTATTGTCGTAGTGGCCGAGTGACTGCTATAGCAGAGGGACATGACCAAAATATCAGGTGCGATTTTAATATTTTCCTTTTCTTCTCTTCATGTGTAAAAAGGATAAGATTTTCTCTAAAAATCCTCTCAGGGTTATCCTATGTCCTGGGGGCAATGAAGAGGAGAGGTTTTATTTTAATGAAGGTAAAACCCATGGTTTTGCTAGGTATTTCAGTTCAATTCACTTTTACAAAGTAAAACACTCGCATTCATGCCTATGATGTAGCTGTTTGGATCTAGGTAGGCTAGCATTTACTGAGTAGTTTAGACATAGGTTAGAAAGCATAAGCATAACATAGATTGATAGGAGATTGCATGTTTAAGCCTTTAGGCACTATGTTAGGATAGATAAATAGTGGAAAACCCCCATTAATTGGGTGGAAGTAGACTGGTATTTTGTGATATTAAAATTGTCCATTAATTAAGGTGTTTACCTTGTTGTTGTTTATCCTTCTATGATTTAAAAGCGATGTTGTACCCAAGAATTGGGTAACCAATTAAATGCCTAAATTAGAAATGGTTAGTGTTGGTTGATTCTGAAGAATATAGGTGGTAAGGGTTATCCTATCCAGGTGTATTAGATTAGGTGCCAGTAATATTTAATTATTTGGGTCATGATAGAAACTCCATAAAAATACCTTTGAATATCCCTCTTGGATCTTGACGTCTAAATTCTCATCATTCTAAATATGGGGTACACTTAGGGTATTTTTGGAGGAGGAAGATGACATATGAGGCCTTAGTTGAATAAGGGTTTTAATTAACACTCAAGTTGGTTACTAACTGACTACCCCTATAGCGATAAAAGTGTCGCTGTAGTAGTACCATTATAGCAACATATCTACCATTGTAGCGATAGGCCAATGACCTGACCTAAATTTTCCAATTTTGGCCCAAGTTCAATTTGGGTCATGGTTTTCCCTATGAAATAATCCCTACATCATTCTAAAAAGTGAAAAAGGATTTCTTAGTCAATATTTTTTAGGACGGTTTTTAATATAATGATGTTTTAGGTCATTACACCCGCATATGAGCTGCATTTTATGTGTGTCAATATTTGGTGAATGATCCTAGTCAGGGGATTCTTTTGTCCTATTTTTAGGACTTTCTAATAGGCATTTTTTGATTCTAACTAGGCTACTTGTGCTCACTCTTAAAATTCTATCACTAGTTTCTATGTCACCCTTGGTTCTTGTAGTGTGTCTTAAAAATATAAGAATCATCCTACCATTTCTCTTTCTTTAGCTGAAGCTAAATATAGGTACTTGTGCAAGTCTATTGCTAAGGATTCTTGGCTTATACATATTCTTAGTGATCTTGGTTTGGTTATTTTTTATCCTATTTCCAGATCCCTTTTCTATTTCTTATGATAATTAGGCTATAAAACACATTGCTATGAACCCATTGTTTCATGAATGCACTAATCACACAAGATTGAATTCCAGTATGTTTAAGAATCAATCCATGTTGTTTTGATCTCTCTACACTTTTTTGTTCTACTGGCCAACTTTTTTATTTGATGACGAAGCCTCTACATGGCCCTTTTAATCACTCTCTTCTTCAGAAGCTTGGAGTGTCTTTCCCCTCCAAGTTGAAGTGGGGTGTTGGACCTTTAGTTATCCTTTCAGATGATAGGCACAATACATAATTGGGCTCAATTCAATTTTCCTTTCTTTTATATTAGTATTTGTATCTGGTCTATTACTTGTAATTCTATATCATCTTATAGAGACTAGAAAAGATATTTTTCATTTTTCAGAAGTTAATAGAATCTTTCTCTTTACTCCTCTCTCTTATTAGTTCTATCTCTTTGCAGTAGGGTTTACTAGTTCCCTTTCAATGAATTGTGGTCAGTCATTTAATCTAACAATATTAGCCTAATTTTTTATCCCAATTTCCTTATCATCAAAATTTTTTTCTTAATTTTTCATTCAAAATTTGAAATACAAAAAAAAAAAAAAATGGAATGGAACATTATAACAAAAAGTAGGATTACACAAGCTTTTTCATTCGATGAAGGTGAAATCAAAGTCTCCATATGTTGCTCAATTCAAAACTCTTAATTGAAGAATCAAAGTTTGATCTAATAAAAATTTATATTTTAGTTCTCTGTCTACATCAGAGAATTTTCATGTAGACGAAGAGAAAATTAATAATGATGATACTGAAGTTGATGATGGAACGAATGTATTCCCGAGAATGAGAAAAATAATAGTAAACAAATAGTAATAAAAAAGTGAATGCTATATTTTTTAATTCCTTTTTTATGCAAAATTTCATCTATATGTTTTTATTGTTTTCATTCTAATTAATGTGGCATCTTTAAATTTCAATAAATAGTCCTATATTCTTATTTATGGGGCACTGGTCCTATTTTTATAAGTAATCCTACATTTTATTAATTATAATTTTTGTAGAAATTGTTAATTATTTTTATTTATATAGTACGTTTTATGTTATTGATAGCTTTAAAAAATTTTCCTTTCTCCCATGACTTCCATTGGTCAATGTCATGACTCGAGACTGTCCCCTACTCGTAACACGGTGCTTAGAGTAGCAAGTGACCCCAAGCTAACCCATGGCCTGAAAAATTACCAAGAATGCAGAGGAAAATAGGGAAATACTGAATGGGAACTAAAATAAAATGAGTTGATAATGATAACCCATATCAGTATTGGATATCAAAAACTAAGACTGTCTGAAATACCCAACATGCTAAAAACATAACTATCTACCTGAAAGATTTTAAATCATATGAGTTGTTGGAACAAGCCCCCAACTAACTCCAACTGTCTGAAACTAAAAAAGAAATACTGTACAGAAATATCGATATCTGGTCCTCGACTAATGAAGACTCACCAAGTACTGCTGCTAATGTGATGTGGAATTGTACTAAGCACAATTTGAGTGTTGAGCGCCATAACCTATATTATAAGATAATATAGCTCAGATAAAGTATGCAATCAGTTATTTGAATGTACTGAGTATGTGAGATGAGAAATCACCGATATAGGCTAAAAATGATGTATGTAGCTTGGTAAACGGATGCAAGACCAAGTAAATAATATTTAATGTATGATAAGCTAAACAACTGATTAAAAGGTCATGGAAAAATCTAAAACTGAACCATAAATTATGGAATGTGGGATTTAATATTAGCCAAAATACCATAATCTGAGCTAACCAGGGTCCAACCAATAACCCTAGTTGGATGGGTGTTCAATACCTTTCCAAGGGTATGAACACTGACTGGTATGGATCTACTAATCTAATGTCCTAAAGAATTAAGGTGTCAATCCTGGTTTGATGGGAGAAACATTATAACCTACGATGGCACGGTAGTTCTGGAACTTAGGAACTTAAACTAAAGGTCTCAACCTAACTGATGGGTGGGCCTTCATCTTTGCATTTGCTCGGTACTAAGTTCTGCTCCCAACTAAATAACAATAATATCTGAAACCCTTAATATAATAATATACTGAAATTAAAAATAAATGCTCAGTATGAAGTACTCAATAATATATAAACTAGAGAATATGGCATTTACAAGTGTATGCATGAATTTCTAGGTATCGGGTGTTCATAACCCACCAGCTCAGAGGGATGGACCTAAATATTGTATTAGTAAAAACTAAATATAATGAGGAATTTCATAATTTATGCCCAAAAATCAACAATTTATCAATGTAAAGAAATTTCATAATTCTGAGTATGGGAATATGCTCAAATCTATGGGAAAACATATATTCATGGTTTAGTTACAGGAATAAAATGAAAAATTAAGAAACTCATTCTTTCCATGGAACCCTAAGTTTGAAGGGTGAATTTAACTTAAGAAATTGAGTAATCTTTGGGACTCAAAGGGTGGAAGGAAATCCATTGATTAAATCCTACATGCCTGGAGACGAAATCCTTGAAGAACTCTTTGGAATTGTAGTTTTAAATTAGAGAAACCTAATTTGCCTTCGGGGAAGAAAATTACCCCTTTTCTCTAATTAAAGCTAAGTGTTGATCGAATTTTGAGTTAATGAAGAATTTTGGGCATTTTCCACTTATATTCCATCCTTTGGAAAGCTTAAATGATTTAGTTTTAGGGGTAAAAGAGTGACAAAAGACCAAACAATCCCTCTAAAATTGATTAGAAAACACCTGGAAGCAGTCGCAATGACTTACGCTATGACTCATAGGGTCTGGCCGTGAGTCGTGGCCTAGAGTCATGACCGAAGGATCGAAATTTTGGTTTCCACTTTTGTGATGATGATTCCTACTAACAACTTGTTGTGTCCTAATGACGAGTTGTCATCCCTAGCAACTTTAACAGTGCCTCAGTAAATTGGCCATAACTTTTTACTTCGCTATTAGATTTTGTAAAGACTGGTGGCATTGTAAATATAATTCAGTCATTTATATTTTTGTAGTTCTAGAGCATAAAAACTTGGGGTATTACATTATCTCCCTCTTGGGGTTATCCATTCCCAAATGAAAACTAACTAAGCTAAAGTGCTAGGGGAAAGCTAAAATTTTCCCATAGAACTCCTAAGAGCTGAAAAATAAATTAATAACTAAATCTGTAGCTGATATATGGACTGAACCAAACACATGAATGTATTATATGACATGAAAATATCTAGGTAGCTTGAGATAAAAAGACTTCGTTAAGGGGAAATTATTACCTCTAGTTGGGACTGAGTTCGAAGAGAAAGATAGGGGTAATTGGTCATTATATCTGCCTCTATTTCCCAAGTAGCTCCCTTAACTGATTGATTTCATCGCATAACCTTTACCAACACAACCTTCTTATTTCTCAACTTACGAATTTGATGATCAAAGATCTCAAATGGGACTCCTTTGTAAGAAATACTATTTTTCATGCCCACACTATCTTAAGGAACGACTGATGCTGGGTCACCAACAAATTTCTTTAACAAAGAAACACGAAAGACTGGATGCACTGAAGCTAAATCTACTGGCAATTCTAACTCATAGGACATATTACCAAATTAACTCCAAAACTCATAAGGACCAATATGATGGGGGTTGCTCTTTCCCTTCTTGCCAAATATCTTCACCCATTACATGGGTGAAACCTTCAAGTAGATAAAATCACCAATCTCAAACTCAAGCTCCATTATCCTCACATATGCATAAGATTTTTGATGAGTCTGAGTGATTTTCAACCTTTCTCTAATCAGCTAGACTTTTTCCATAGACTCATGTAATGAATTTGGCCCTATCAAAGTAGTTTCCCCTAGATAGGTATTCCACCGAGAGTCATAGGTATTTTTCAGTCTCCTAGAGGCATTTCACCATTAGTGCAGGGTCATACTTATTATTTTCAAACTTTGGGGTACAACCATCTACTATGGTATCCCCTCATATTAATTCACTGCCTACTAGGATTATTTTTCCTCTAGTTTCTTTGGGTTCTATGATGCCCTCTAATGTTCAAAAGATATTTGAGAGATTTAATCACTTAGCTACTTCCAAGTTTAGTGGTACCATTTGAGTAAATGCCTATGAGTTTTTGCTTGACAATTAGGAGAAGTTTCATATCCTTAGATATCTTGAGTTCCATGGTGTTTCCTATATGGCTATAGTTAATTGATATGGCCAGATAGTAGTGGAGGTTTCTTACTAGTTATAGTCTTTTGGGTTCGCCTACTATGAGATGGACCCAATTTTCTTAAGCATTTCTGGAGATGTTCATGCCATACAGTTTGAGGGATCATATGAGAGATGGGTTTGATTACCTAGGGCAGTGCTCCATGACTATTATAGAGTATGAGGTATATTTTCATGCCCTATCCATATTTGTCGCTGCCAGTATCTGCATAGAGCCTAAGAGGATCAGGAAGTTTAATAAGGGTTTGGCTAGCAACTATTAATTGATAATGGCTCAACTTATGGTTTTAGGTAGTTCTTTCTAAAGCATTATGGATAATGCTAAGATAATTGAGTCGATTCATCAGAGTGCCTAGGGTGGTAGTGCTAAGATGATATGTCAATAGGGTGATTTTAGTGGACACATATTTTGAGGTAGGGGTTTCTCCTGTAAAGCTTTTCATTGTTATCTTGGTAGACTAGTTCATGCAGCCTTACAAGGTTTAAATTTTTGGTCTATAGTTCTCTGTGCTTCAGGTAGCCAGAGGTATGGTCATGTGGATAGAGGCTTCGATTTTTGTTCTTCGACTAAGATAGGGCATTCTTGTTCTTCTAGGTCCTCTCAGCATGATATAGGTGGTAGAGAGTGTTTTTATGTCAAGAGACTGGTCATTATTCAATGGAATATCCTTTGTTATATAAGGTGTTTCCCAATAGAGTTCTCAACTTCATCTTAGCCCTACTCTTATATCTGCAATTAGAAGTTGTTCATAGGGTCACATGGGTGGTACTAGAGGTTCTTGAGATATATCATGGGGAGCTCGTGGTAGTGGATACAAGCTGCTTCATATGGAAATGGGCATGGTCAGTGTTATGCTATACTTGGGAGACCTAAGGCAGAGGCCTCTGGTGTAGTTATTATAGGTATCATCCCAATTTACTAATCACTTTTCTTTGGATCATTTGGACTTAGTTCTATATTATCCATAAATCGATATATTTTGATACTAGATTTAATGCTACATATGATTATCTTGTTATTTCTCTTTGTGTTTCTACCCTAGTAGGAAATATTTAGTATTTGATTGGGTGTATCAATCATGTATAGTGACCTTTGTGGGATGTGAGACCTTGGTAGACTTAATTATCCTAGATATGATTGATTTTGATATTATTTTAGATATGGATTAAATACCTCCTTATTATGCAATTTTGTATTATTTTGCCAAGACTATGACTTTAGATAATCCTAGAGTTATATCTTTTCTATGTGCTCATCATACGGTAGAGAAAGGGTATCTTTCTTTTTTTTATATTTGTGATGCTAGTGTTGTTTCACCACCTCTCATAGATTCTGTTTGAGTTTTTAGAGAGTTTCATGATGTGCTTAATACCGACTTGTCGGGTATGCCTTTGGATAGGGATATTGATTTTTCTATTGATGTTGAGCCGGGCACCAAGCCAATTTCTATTCCTCCGTATAGGATGACACCGACTAAGTTAAAATATTTGATGGAGAAGTTGCAAGATTTTTTGGATAAAGGTTTCATTAGACCTAGTGTGTCTCCTTAGGGTGCTCTCATTTTGTTTGTGAAAAATAAGGATGGATATATATGCATATGTATTAACTATCAGAAATTGAGTATGGTGACCATCAAGAACAAGCATCATCTTTCTCGTATGGATGATCTATTCAACCAACTTTAAGGTGGTTTGGTGTTTTCTAAGATTTATTTGAGATTCTGTTATCACCATTTGTGGATTAGAGCTTTAGATGTTCCAAAGATGCCTATTTTGACTCGGTATGGTTATTATGAGTTCTTGATCATGTCTTTTGCATTGACAAATACCCCAACAACATTTATGGAGTTGATGAACCAATTATTTCATCCTTATCTTGATTCCTTCATGATAGTATTCATTGATGATATCTTATTTTATTCCAAGAATGAGGATGACCATGAGAGACACTTAAGAACTGTGCTTCAAAAGTAGCGAGATGAGAATTTATTTGTCATGTTCTCCAATGTTGGATTCTATTTCTTTCTTGGGTCATGTGGTGATTAAGGATGATATTATTGCCAATCCAGCCATGCTAGCTACATTTCATGATTGGATTAAACCCAATTTTCTACTAAGATCTGGAGTTATATTTAGTTAGTGGGCTATTATCGGTGCTTCATGCAAAGTTTCTCTTTTATTGCTGCTCCTTTGAGCATGTTGACTCACAAGAATATTGTATTTTCTGGTTGGATATTTGTGAGGTGAGCTTTCAAAATCTGATATAGGTGTTAACTTCACCTCCTATCTTAACCTTACCCAAGAAGGGCATAGAATTTACCATGTTTTATGATGATTTCAAAGTTTTCTTGGGTGGTGTGTCGAAATTTGAAGACTCATGAAAATAATTACCCTACCCATGTTTAGAGTTAGTTGCAATTGTGTTTGTGTTGAAGTTATAGTGACATTTCTTATTTGTAGTCTGTTGTGAGATTTTACCCAGTCTTTGTAGCCTTCAATACTTCTTCACCCAGTTATATATTATAATAAGACAACATTGATGGCTAGAATTTCTCAAGAATTATAATCTCACTATTATTCATCATCCAGTCAATGACAATATGCTAGTGAACACCTTAAGTCGGAAGACAGTGAGTATGGGGAGTTTAGCTTATATCTTGACCCAAGAGTGACCTTTGACCTTAGAGCTTTAGTCTTTAGCTAACCAATTGGTTAGGGTTGATATTTAATCACCCAAGTATTTTTCCTTTGCTAAGGCTAGGTCTTTCTAGATGGGGCATATTCAAACTCATCAATTTGATGATGATAATTTTGAGGATTACTCATTATAGGTCGTTGAGTGATTAAAAAAATATGACATCTCTTGATTTTGATGGGGTTTTAAGGATTAGAGACTGAGTATGTGTGCTGGGAATGGGATGATGGGTTAGATTAATATTTGAAAAGGCTTATTATTCTAGATATTCCATTCACTAAGGATGGCTAAGATGTACCATGACCCAAAATAACATTATTGGTGGGTGGGTATGAAAAAGGATATTATAGAGTTTGTGGCTAGGTGTTTGAGTTACTAGCAGGTGAAGTATAAGCATCATTGATTGGGTGGTACAATGCAGAGGACGCCCATTTGAGTGGAAATAGGATCGGATCACCATGGACTTTATTTATTGTTGGCCTACCCCCAACCTTAGAAAAGTTTGACTCTATTTGGGAGATTATGGATACATTGAAAAAATCAATGAATTTTGTACATGTGAGGGAAAATTATAATGTAGAGAAGTTAGCCAAGATCTACATTAAAGAGATTTTTTAATTTGATGGTGTCCCCTATGTGAATTTTATTCGATAGAGGTACTCATTGTACCTCAAAATTTTTGGAGTATTATGCAGAGTGTGTGAGGTACTCAGCTTGATTTGACCATAACTTTTCATCCTCAGATGGATGGTCAGTCTGAGAGAACTATTCATATGTTAAAGGACATGCTTTAAACGTGTGTTATGGATTTTCGTTGTTATTGGGACTAGTACTTGCCCTAAGCTAAGTTTGCCTACGACAACAGTAACCATTGTAACATTTAGATGACTTATTTTGAGGCTTTGTATGGGAAAATATATAGATCCCTAGTGGGATGGTTTGACTCTTTTGAGGTATGGCTTTGGGGAAAAATTTCTTACAAGATTTGTTGGATAGAGTGAGACTGATTGAACAAAGACTAGCGAATGCCTAAAGTTTGTAGAAGAGTTATGTCAAACACCGAACCTGTATTGTTGCTTTCATGATTAGAGATTGAGTTTTGTTAAAAGTTTCACCCATGAAGGGTTTGATGAGGTTGGAAAGAAAAGAAAGCTTAGTCTACTATTTATTCTCCCTTTTTAGATTCTTGAGAATTATAGAGATATGATGTATAGTCTAGATTTGCCTCCATATCAGTCAGTTGTTCATACCATTTTCCATATTTTTTATGTTGAAGAGTTATTGTACAGATGATACATATGTGATTTGATAATATTCTATTGTATTAGACCATGATTTCCTTTGGGGGAGGAGACCATTGCTCTTCTAGAAAGGCCGACTAAGAAGTTGAGATCTAAGAATATTGAGTTAGTCAAGGTCCAGTAGGGACACTACCCTATTAAGGAGTCTACTTGGAAGGTCGAGTCTGATAAGCAATATATATACTCCCAACTTTTTATCGCTTTAGGTACTTGATTTGCTTTTTAGTTTGAGGACAAACTTGTGTTTTAGTAGTGGATAATGTAACAACCATAGTTGTAAATTTCACTTTTTATATGTTTTTGACCATTTTTACCATATCCATAGTTATTTTACACTATTTGTGTGTTGTAGGGATTGTTGATAGGGATCTTAATGCATTCGAGAGTGATTCGGGTGAATTTGAGACTTTTATAGGATTTTAAATCCATGAGTTTGACTTTGGTCAACATTTCATGTTCTGAATATGGAAGGTGATTTGGATAGTGCCTTTAGATCCAGAATGTCAGATTTGGGTTTGGGGGAGTTGTTTTAGGATCGGAGCCTTTATTTTGCATTTTGACCCTTCTTTTATGAAAATAGCTAAAATAAACTTTAAGGGTCTTAAGGGCCAATTTGTTGTAAATGACCTCTTTTGTACGTATGATGATTCCATTGAGTCTGAAATGTAAAAAATAGCCTATTAGTATATTTGGTTTATTTCAATGGGATCCCGAATGTATCTTGTGGGTTCGATTAGGATAATTCTCCGAAACCTTAAACTGCTGGTGCATTTTTTCTAGGCATCAGGTCCTCTATCACGATCACATGGACATATGCCACAATTATGGGCCTTGATAATCATCTTAATCAAGATCACATGGTAGTGGTACCGCAATCACGATAGGCAAATTGCTAGACTAGGTTAAGTTTGGCCATCGCGGTCATGAGGCCCTCTTTTGATTATAATGACCAATTTACATTCCGATCAACATTGACCCTCATGATCTCATGGTGGGGTACCGCAATTCCAAGGTACCATTCAGTTGAACAATACAAGTAGCTCAATTTTGTGATTTTCTCCATTTTTAGGACTTGAGATCTTTGGGAAAGCCGATTTCAAAGGGTTTTCTTCACCATTTTTATGTGTGTAACCTCTAAACTATTATTTTCATCAATCTCTATTGATTTTATCTCCTAATCATCTTTAAAAAGTTGATTTCAAAAAGGATTATAAGGGGTTTTGCCTGGTAAACATTAATTTGGATTTTCATCTATTTAAGGGTCGATTTCACCTTAATTTTACTTTAGTTGTCAAACGTAGACTCTTTTTTATATGAGAATCATGTTTCTAAAATAAAATTCTTGATTTACCTCTTTTAATTTCAGACCTATTTTTTGAACTAATTTTGGACCCAATTTAAATATAGTTGATATGGGTATGATTAGTTCTCTTTTGTAGATTACATCTTTGATAATTTTTGTTCATTTTGAGACTGCCCGTGAAGGGAAGGCTCCACATTAAAGGTATTGGTTTGGGTTTTTGGCTCTTCAAAATAGGTTATGACTTCACTTTATTTAAATTTGCTGGGTAGTTAACCATTCTTATAAAGCATGCTATGGTTTAGGAAATGAGAAGGAGAATTTTATTATCGAGGATTAATAATATTATCATGTAGTCCATGTAAGGGTCTTATATGCATATGGCTGTTGACTTGAGAAAATATTATTTGATGTGATACTGATGTGGGTGCTTTATTTGACATTGTAGGCTTTATTTATGCATTTAAATGACATTATTTTTATTGTGATGCCCAGGCGGGGGCTTGAATAGACATAATAGGACTTATTTGAGCATTGTTTGCCTTTATCATTACAATGATACCCAAGTGAGGGGTTGGAAATAATATTGTTAATATTTTACATGACTATTTTTTCTAGTGATACTGAGAGAGCGTTTACATAGTTAGTTATTGACATATTGTGTTGATTCTGAGCTTATTTATACTTATATTAAATTTATTATCATCTTAATACTCATTGGTTATAAGCATGATAGCCTTATTTTATACATATATACTCATATGATACTGGTACCATTGAGAAACACCATTTTTGAAAGAGATATTTATATAAACCCTTGGTCGCAGTAACTTATAGCCAAAGTGATTGTGATATTTTGAAAACCTTTGGCTGAGGTCATTTTCTGCCAAGGATATTGAGATATGATATTGATATAGTTAAGATATATATTTGTTATGAACCCCATGGGTCCTACCCAAAATCCTGAGGCTTGGAAGGTGTATATGAAAATCATGCAATGGCTTATATCATTTTACCACTACCATTCTCTTGTATTTACTAAATGTGTTTGTTGTTGTGCACTTAGTTTCTATATACATTTTGTGTGTAGCTATCCTTTTGCCTTATTATATTGTAGAATAGTTAGTGGAGACAGTGTGAGCTACCATTTTGGGAACTTTTCTTATGCAAGTGACATACTCACAGTGTATTTTTATTTGTTTAGTGTTCTTCTTTGTTTAGTCGGCCTATGATACATACTGCATACAAGTGGACTATAATCACTCTTACTTTTGTGCCAATTTGGTGCAGATTCTAGTATGAGTGTGACCCGCAGTGGCTGATCTCGTGCTGTGAGAGTTGATATTCAATGCACGAGTGAGCTCCAAAGTTTGGAGTAGATTTTAGACCTCTTATTAGTATGTCTTGTCCTTCAGAGGCATGCCTATATATTTCATATTCAAATTTGTATTAGATGCTCTTTAAACTTATGCCACTAAGTTTTGGAGATTTATGTATTTCGTTTGTATCTTACGTTATATTACATATTATGGCCTGAATTTATTTCAAAAGTCTTGTATTTACTTGTTTTTCTTCATTTATCAATTTCTTTCCTTTTTGAGATTTTGGCTTACCTACCAAGGCTGGAATAAGGTAGTTTCTATTATGACCTCAATTTTTGGGTTGTGACAATATAATACTAGAAAATATAATGGTTTTAGTTATTTCCTTACATTGGTGGATGATTTAAGCAAAGTCACTTGGACTCATCTTCATAGTTGCAAAACTATGCCCTCTCTGTTCTTAAAGCTTTCGTCATTATGGTACATACCCATTTTCATTCCTCTATTCAAATTATTAGATCTAATAATTGATTTGAATTAGTATTTGCATCTGAAGTCGTTAGTTTCCTCTCTACAAATGGCATTCTTCATCTGAACACCTTCTCTCACACCCTTCAACCGAATTGACTTATTGAGGGAAAACACAAGCACTTACTAGAAACTTCCATATCTCTTTAATTTTAGTCCAAACTTTCCACCAAATATTGGGGTAAGTGTGTCCTCACTGCCATATATCTCATCAATAGGATTTCTTCTTCTATCTTTCATAACACTTCCTTGTATAACAAGTTCCATGGTTATTGGCACGACTCAAACTAGGGCCTGGTCATGAAAGGCATCTCAATTTCAATAAGGACCAGAGACCACCCCTAACACCCAAGCCATAGACCACCTTACACCCATGTTGGATGAATTTCAAATGAATAACAAGATAAAAGAACTTGAAACTAAAAATGTTATGATATGTGTAGAACAAAACCAACCAACAACCAAACCATCAAAAGTTCACAATAGTCCGACAAAGCCTCTACCAAACCGAATATCAATAAATTGTGGGACATGCCCCCGACTATAGCAAAAAATAGTATCAAATAGTCTATAACTCAAAAGAGAAACATAATCATCAAATGAAGCCTTCCTAAGCATGGAAGCTCACCAGTTCAAGTCGACTCTCGATCAATCTACAATCACTGAGAAGGAGAAGTAGAAGTATGGACAAATCCTACAACATGTAGGGATATAGCATCCGAAGACGGTTAGCGGGGTAAACGCTAGCATGTCACTCGGTGATAAGGATAACATAATGAATTAATCAACATTTCAAAATCATTCCAAAATCAATGCACAAAATTAAATGCATATATATATATATCACTTTACGAAAAAGGGGACAAGGTTTAGCATGCACTTTCAAGCCTTAATCTAGATTGTGTAGCTTAACCATCATATAATAGTACCCACGGGCTAATGGGCCCCAGCTTCACCCCCTGGTCATGCCCAAGTGTGTATAGCTGCATGAACCAGAGAATAATCTAATGTATATGCACACAGGGGACTCGAACCTCCAAATATATACTAAGGTGACTTAAGCACCCGATCATATAATGATTTATGAGGGACCCGAACCTTCCTAATAATGAAATAGTAATAATGGGAACTTGAACCTCCCGGGTCACCTTGACCCCCGGTCGGCAAATGCGATTTCCAGTGTTGGTCACTCGGACCTTCACTTCACAACTCAGCTACAAAACCCTAATTAGATCCCAATTTAAAAATTTATCACACAATCCCATTCATGAACCACATTTTATATTAAGTCATACATTGTTGGTATTTTCATACCAACTACACTTGCAAGATAACAATAACATGCCAAGACAGTTTTCCATTAACTTGGGGAAAATAAATCCCTTTGTTCATTAATATAATATGGGGGACACCGACACCCTTTATTCATTAAATCAGACCATTGTATTTCAAATACCTATTTATATCATGCAATAGTTCAATACTAGTTCAATTTTCCAAATTCCTACCTTTCTCATAACTCAAAATCAATTTCACACTATGGGTTAAGGTAATAGCCATTTAAAAAGTCACAAGTTTGGAAAATCACAATTCCGTAGTTCATTCACCATACCCATGCACCCACAAGTTCAAAACCATATTTAAAGCATGAATAATCATAATTAAACCATGGGAAAATGTTGTTGAACAATAAGCATTCAAAAACCACAACCCTTGTTTTCAAAGCCAAAATAATTCCATGTGAATAAAACTTTAATACATATGCATTTTAACAAATTAACAATAAGGGAAGAGCCACATGCCTAAAATAGTAAGATGTACGGAGAGAAATCCCCCTTGGAAGCCCTAATTGATCAATCTCTTAAAAACCCTAATTGTTCTTGACCTTGAGGATTTGAGAGTATTTGAGAAGTTACTTTGATGTATTTCGGAGTGCTAATGACACCCTAAATAGGTTATAAGATATGGGTTTCAAGTTGTTTAAGAGGGGAAATGTCTAGAATGTCCGTAACTTAAATGTTTTAAAAGTGTCACCTTTGACTATGGATCAACCCTTGACTCCTAACCACTACTTACGATTTGTCACCACGAGTCATAACCAAGAAAGTACCACCAAGGCACCCTACACTGTTATTTTTATGACTGAGCCATAGAAATAATAATGGAACCCTATGAGTCATAGGACCCAGTCATAGTCAACACAGAACAAAAATTTGAGACTTACACTAGACACCCTATGATTACACCTAATGACTCAAAACATATCCTTGTGGTTCTTAGTGAGCCATTCATACTCAGAGCAGAATCAAGCCACAAACTTACTAATTTAGTTATGAGTCATCCTAATGATTTGTCAGGACACCCCATGACTCATAGAGTGAGTCATTACCAAGGAAGTGATATCAAAGCTTAAGAAATCTTTAAGGATCTTGAACAATGGGACAAGTGATTTATTAGCATGATTTTACTCCACATACCTCTACTCTTACATTTAACAAAGACAAAAAACAAAGATGCTATATACCTTAAGCATGATTATTCAGAATGGGAAACAAGAATGGATACTTAGACTTTATATTCTCTTCGGCTTCCTAAGTAGCCTCTTGAACCTTGTGGTTCTTCCATAGAACTATTAATGAAGCTACATCCTTTATTTGCAACCGACAAACTTGCCGATCTAAAATTTCAACCGAGACTTTATTATAAGATTAAGAATCTAAAATAACCGTTTCCCCCAAAGGAATAACCATCGAAGGATCACCCACGCACATTCTCAACATCAAAAATTGAAACACCGAATGAATAGAGATAAAGCTAGGAGGCAACTTGTAATACCCCATATTATTCTTCATTTAGTCCAGCTCCTAGTTGCATGCTTAAGAGTCTTGATTCCTAAAAATTTCACCAAGTGTTAGGGACATTCATTTTTAAGCCCCTTTAAATTAGAGGATTTTTAAATTGGTCTTCCCAACTCCGATAAGTTGGTTTTGTGTTAATTCATGTTTAGGGGTGTAAAGAGCATGTCTCATAGAAGTTTCAAATTTTTCAAATGAGGATTGGATAATGTTTGGATTTCAATTCCAGCTGCTCACCGCGATAGACTTGATCGTGGTGGTTATAGTGATGGTTTCCTCATCACATCATGGTGACATATTAATTCGCATTCTAGTTATGAATTTAAATATCTGAGGGGCAATTATGTCTTTTCCCCTTAATCCAAGTTGTCAAATTATGAATTATAACATTAATTTGGGCATTATTTTCCCATCTTCTCCAATCCTCCTCTCAAAGAAACCCTATTCACCATCCAACAACATCAAATTTCATTTCTTAAGATTATGAATGTTTTTAAGTGGAATGGATTATAGTATGTTTTGAATGTTGTAGTTTCCCATATCATTATCATGCGAGTCAAAAGAAATCTTCAAATTATGATTTTGCCATGTACTCATGCTATCTCCTCATGTTTAGAAACATGTCCATGTTAAAGTCTTGGTCTCCATGTTTTGATGAAATGCATAAGTGATGGGTTTTGAATGATGATTTCCCATTATGGTTTTCAAAGCTTCTATATGTCCTTATTTTTATTTCTATTTAGTGTTGGTGGGTTACGAACACCCAATACCTAGGTTTTTTTACATAAATTTAGTATCTTTAGAATGATTTCAAATAAACTATGAGCATTGCCATTCAATCAAGTTATTTATGATTAGTTGTTTGCTCAGTTAAGCTTAGTTTAGTCCAGTAATCAGTGTAAGTTTAGTTGGGAGAGGATTTAGTACCAAGAAAACCTAAGGATAGGGGATCACCCTCCAGCTATGACTGGTTCCTTAGAATTAGTCCCTAAGTTCTAAAACTACATTGACATTGTGGGATTATGAGATTTTACCTGCCAGTTTAGGACTAACATTCTCTAAGATGTCACCTGCCAGTTTAGGACTAACACTTTTTTAGGGGTCACCAGCTAGTTTAGGATTGACTCCCTAGTATTTTAGGACAACAGTTGAGTGGATCCATACAACCATATGTTAGTACCCGTGGCACGACACTGGCACCCGTCCAGTTGGGGTTACAGGTTGGACCTCGATATCTCA
The DNA here is from genome assembly GCF_002878395.1 of Capsicum annuum. Classification (NCBI taxonomy): domain Eukaryota; kingdom Viridiplantae; phylum Streptophyta; class Magnoliopsida; order Solanales; family Solanaceae; genus Capsicum; species Capsicum annuum. The sequence goes on along the minus strand of NC_061113.1, from coordinate 53,143,161 downwards.
TATTGGGGTATGTTGGTTACATGATACCTTCATAGTGTCAGTTTAGTATTCCGTAACAGACTTCCAGTTATTCAGTCATTGGATTTCAGTAATTTAGTTTATAGATTATTTCAAAAACATTATATGCTTGGTCTTGCATTCTCTGTATTTCAATTTTCATGCATGTAAAATCTGTTGTGTCATGCTATTCAGTCAGTTATTACTTTATACATAGGTAACCCATGTATATCAGCCTAACCTCATCTCATATACCAGTACATTCAAAGTACTAACCGCATACTTTCTTCGTGCTATGATGTCTTTTATCATAGGTTTGGATGAACAGTTTCCTGACCACGCTTAGATAGTTCAGCATTATAGCAGCAACATCAATGGTGAGTCCTTATATTTTAAGGATAAGTTTATCTTTCATTCAATTATTTCAATATTTCTCTATTTCAGTCAGCTAGAGTTTGTTGGGGGTTTATCCCATCAACTCCACTGTCAATTAGTTAGAGTCTTTTCAAACATTCAAATAGTCAGTTAGTTTATCATACTTATCAGTTGTATTTTCAATATTTAAACCTTATGGAATTATCATTTTTTAGCACATGTCTTTATTTATTAGTTTACACAGTGCTTATAACAGCTATTAGTTCATGGGTTATCTTGTGGTCACTTTTAATCGTAAGCACCATTGTCGCAACTAGGGGTAGACTCGGGTCATCATAAAACTTAATATTAGAGACTAAGGTTTTACAGTGTCCTTGGGAGTCTGAAAGCTGCATTAAGTAGAGTCTTGTGTATGGGTGTGAAGTGTGCCACATTTATGGACAAGGGGATACAAGATGTTTTTGGAAAAGTTTCCCTTCTTTCAGTGTTAATGTCATGTGAAATAGCATGAGTTCTATTTTAAATCTTTTCCTGATTCATCCTTTATTTCATTTATATACAATGCCTCCCAAGAGAAATAACACAAAAAGGAATGGAAAATATCCCGCACATCCGTCTGTTTAGAAAGATCCCCTGAATGAGCATGTCTCTCACATTGAATCCATAGATACTTTCACTACCTTATGTCATTCAGTAGTTACTTAAAATAATCAATAGGTTGTTGTCCTATCTAGGCTTATAGTTCATGCTCAGCAGATTGAGGAGGAGAAGTATGGGAAGAAAAAGAGAGAAAATAAAAGGGCCAGAATATGTAGTTTTAATTCAAGTTCAGAGAGTGGTAAACATTCCTAGTTTCACCAAAAATTCTCATCCCCAGCTTCTTCTTCAACTAGTGCTAAAGTTCAGGAATTATAATCGGGAGAGAGCGCTAGGCTCTTGGCCCCAGGGTAGCATGAATAGTAGTCATACTAATTCGCTCTACAGGAGTAATGGTAGGAATCATTAGGGTGTGTGTAAGGCTAGTAGTGGTCTGTGTTTTGGATGTGGCAAGCCAAGCCATAGAGTCAGAGAATGCCTATAAGTGGGTTAGCATAGTCAAAATAGCCGTTCCCATGTTCCAGCAGGTCATCCAACTCAACAGGGCACCACTTCCAATGCCACTAGTGGACAACACCCAAACATATTATATGCACTCTAGTACTGATATGATCAGGAATATTCTCCTGATGTGGTTGCGGTTGTGTTACAAGTCTTTCAGTTTTATAGTTATGTTTTATTAGATCTCGGGGCTCTACTTTCTTTTGTGACTCCTTATATAGCCATTAATTTTGGTGTCTATCTAGAAGCATTAGCAAAGCCTTTCTTAGTATCTGCCTATTAGGTAAATCTATTACAGCCAGACGGGTATACAAAAATTGCCTGGTTATAATTTCTCAGAAAATCACTTTAATAAATCTTGTGGAGTTATAGATGACTGATTTTGATGTCATTCTCATCATAGATTGGATCCGCTGATGTTATACCTTAGTTTATTATAGAAATAAAAAAATACATTTTTAATTTCCTAATGAACTAGTCATTGAATAGAGGGGTAGTACTTTAGTGCTTAGGGGTTAAATTTTTTCATATCTTAGAGCGAGAAAAATGATATCTAAGGGATGTGCTTTCAGATCCCTTCTTAGAATCCTATGAAAACATATGATCTAGAGTTAGAAGCATAAACCCAAAATTTTAGTAGTTTTAAAGTGGGGATAGTGTTATCTGAATTTCGTAGATTTTGTATCCATGGGGTTAGTTGTATGATAGGTAAACAAGAAGGCTTGAAATAGAGTATGTAAGAATTTATATTTATTAATTAAAAATTAAGTATGATGATGTGGGTGTGATCTAGAAATGTAATATTAGTAGGCAGTGAAGGAATTTAATGTGGTTTATTAAAGGTTTGGGGATATCCATATTAAGTGTTAGAATCTAAGTTTGAATCTTTGAAGATTAAGGTAATAGAAAGTAGTGTTAAAATTCTTGATAGTGTGAACTCAGTGTATGGTGATACTCATGAAGATTCTAAGTTAGAAAGTGTTTAAAGCTATTGTTTGATGACCATTGGGTTATAGAAAGTTAAGAGTTGTATCTCAGAAGGAAGTATTAGCAGTGGGTTTTGCACTTTCAAGTATTGATTTTCAGGGTGAATTTGTTACTGATGAGTATTGTCATATTCCAAACTTTAGAGTAAAGTGGTTACAGTTTAGTTTAGAATTTACCAAAAGGGTCCCGTAGACTTATAGTGATGGTCTAAAGCTAAGGGGAAGATAATAGAATAAGCAACCAATTCAGGCTCTCCGATTCTAGTAGTGATGTTAGTATGTTGTAGAACATCAGTAGGGGAGGAAGATGCCCGACCCATTCTTATCTCAATGCAAATTTTGTACTTCAGCCCTTACGATATATACTCATGCCAATGTAAATTTTGTACTTCAGCCCTTACAATATATACTCATGCCTTACATGTCATCCCCATGATCATAACTCATATTCAGTCACTTTCCATAGAATTATGCACGCTGCCTGTTCTTAGTATAAGGAGTTCCAGTTTGCTCAGTTGTATGAATCCTATTCCATGAAATTTATGAACTTCAAACTCAGGTCATGCGGCTCACGTATCATGTACTCATGCTTTACGTTATGTTCAATTTTAGTACTCATGCTACACTCTTAATGATCAGCAAAATTTAGATTATGTCATGTATATCCCCAGTTTTTATCTCTGTAATGAATCCATGTCGTGATACTCTATTTCCCAGGCCTCAATTAAGCATCCAAGTGATGCATAGTATTCTTTCATGCTTCAGGTCCTCATGATCTAACCTTTCAGTGACCTCTTCTTATGATATGGTAGTGGTGATAAAAAGTTGTTTAGATGGGAGAGAGTAAATGTTTTATGTTGGGGAAAGATTGTTGTATGCTTGTTTGATCTAAGGTTATAAGTGTGGAGTAAGATTGGGACCATTTTTTTTATATATGTCTTGGTTAGTTGAAATTTTGTGTGTGATTTTCTTATGAATAGCACATGGAAGTTGTTAATGATAAAAGTATTATAGAGTACAGAAAAAATGCTTGGAAGGGTTATTTTCCTAGAAGTTCATATGTGGTTATGATGATAGGCGTGAACGTCATGTTGGGGTATATAAGTGGATGGGTGCATTGTGAATTAGTGCATTCCTAGTAAGAGGTTGAATTTAGTTGTTGAAGTGGTAAAAAGAATTATTCTTGAGATGAGAAGTTGTGAAAACGTAGGGTGCATTAAATTTATGATTCCGATTAGTATTACAGTGTTATGGGTGCACTTTGTAGATTCGATTAGGCTTGAACATAGTGAGAGAATTTAGTTCATCTCAGACTTTAGTAGATAGAGTTATCAGTGCCAATATGAATATTTTTAGTAGCCTTAAGTGAAGTGTGGTATTGAAGTGGAATGTATAGTTGAGGGAGTATTTGAGGAGTATGTCTAAGCTTGAGAATATCAGTTGCATTGTCTAAGTCATAACAATTCCAGTTTATGTTTCATAGGACTATGTTCCATGTATAGAGTTATAGCCATATTAAGAGTCCTTACTTATATACCTTATTCAATTCAGGCCCAAGTTCTTTGCTCCCTACTTTTATTATAACTTCTTAGAAAGAGTGTTGAAGAAATACTCTATTTGAGTATAAACTTTTAGTATAATTTAGTCTGTATAGCCAGTAATTCAGTTTAGCAGTCAGACAGACAAGTTCTTATGGGTTTTACATCTTTCAATCTAGTTTTACTATCAGAAGTTTCATGAATATTGCCATTCCAAGAGATAGTTTGTTCGTATACATGTAATTTGTGAATTCAATTCAGGTCATGCATCATGATTTAGATTTAGATATTCAGTCATGATTCAGTTCATAAGTGCCTCATGTATTATCTCAATCTTTCCTTAGTATTTCAGCCAAGTCAGTATCATTCTGGGGATGAACTATCCCAAGGGGAAGATGTTGCAATGCCCCAAGTTTTCTTGTCCTAAACCTCTCAACTTTTCTTCACAAAACTAGATCCATCCTAAGTTAAAGGCTACTCATAAGTTGACTCTCTCATTTCTGACTCAGCCTTATAAATATTCTCATGCCATTGCATGCATTCCTGAAATCAGTTTAGTTCATGTATCACGGTTCAGACTCTGTCATATAACTATGTTTTCAGTTATCCATTTTAGTATATGATCTCAGTTTCCTTAGTCCATAACTTTCAGCTTAATCAGTCTCATCCGAGGATGAATATTTCCAAGAGGGAGATATTGTAATACCTTGTATTATTCATAGTTCAGTTTAGCTCCTAGTTGCATGCATAAAAGTCTTAATTCCTGAAAATTTCACTAAGTGTTAGAGACTTAGTAATTTTTAAGGCCCCTTAACTTTGAGGATTTTTGAATTGATCTTCCCTCCCCCGAGATGTTTATTTTTCATTTAATTAATGTTTAGGGGTGTAAGGAGCATGTCTTGGAGAAGTTTCAAATTTTTCGGACGAGGATTGGGTCATGTTTGGATTTCAATTTCCAATAGTTCACTGCAATAGCTTCACGTTAAGGTGGTTATATCGATAGTGTCCTCATCACGTCATGGTGACATGTTAATCCGCATTCCAGTTACGAATTTAAATATCTTAGGCGCAATTGTGTCCTTTCCCCTTAATCCAAGTCATCAAATTACAAATTATAACGTCAGTTATGGAATTATTTGCCCATCTTCTCCAATCCTCCTCTCAAATAAACCCTAATCACCACCCTAGAACATCAAATTCCATTACTTTCTCTCTAAGAAAACTAAGAAATTCAAGTTCCCCAATTCAAGAGAATTCAAGAAAACATCAAGATTGGTGTTTCTTTTTCAAGCTTAATGGTTTAAGGTATGTGCCATGTTCATCCATGGGCGGCCCTTTTCACCCATGGAGTCCAAGAATCATTTATGATTTTAAATTATGAGTTTCTACATGATTATGTTGAACTATCTTCATGAATCCTTTGTCATTTCAACTTCAAGTTAAGATTATGAATGTTTTGAAGTGGAATGGATTATAGTATATTTTGAATGTCGTAGTTTCCCATCTCATTATCATAAGAGTCAGAATAAATCTTCAAATTATGATTTTGTCTTGTACCCATGCTATCTCCTCATGTTTAAAAACATCTCCATGTTAAAGTCTTGATTGCAATGTATTTGATAAAATGCCTAAGTGATGGGTTTAGAATGATGATTTCCCATTATGGTTTTCAAAGATTTTATATGTCCTTATTGTAATTTTCATTCAGTGCTGGTGGGTTATGAATATCCAATACTTAGTTATTTACATAAATTCAGTATCTTCAAAATGATTTCAGATAAACTATGAGCAATTCCATTCGGTCATGTTATTTATGATCAGTTGTTTGCTCAGTTAAGGTTAGTTCAGCAAGTAATCAATGCCAATTCAGTTGGGAGTAGGATTTAGCATCGAGCAAACCTATGGATAGGGGCTCACCCGCCAGTTAGGACTAGGTCTTTAGAAGAAGTCCCTAAGTTCAGAACTACATAGCCAACATAGGATTATGAGATATCACCTTCCAGTTTAGGACTGACATTCTTTGAGATGTCACCCATCAGTTTAGGACTAGCATTCTCTTAGGGGTCACCCGCCAGTTTAGGACTGACTCCCTATTCCTTTGGGACACCAGTTAAGTGGATCCACACTGGCATGTGTTAGTACATGTGGCATGGTACTGGCACCCTTCCAGGTGGGGTTACAGGTATGTTAGTTACATGATACCTCCCACAGTCTCAGTTCAATATTCAGTACAGAATTCAGTTCATGTTTGCTTGACCATAGCATACAGACTTCCAGTTATTGAATTATCATATTTTAATAATTCAGTTTGTAGATTATTTCAGAAACATTATATGTTTGGTCTTGCATTCTCAGTATTTCAGTTTTCATGCATGCATACTCAGTTATCTCATTCTATTCAGTCTGTTATTACTTTATGCACAGTTAACCCATGTATTTCAGCCTAACCTCATCTTATATACCAGTACATTCAAAGTACTAACCACATACTTTCTTCACGCTATGATGTCATATATCATAGTTTTGGACACATAGTTTCTTGACCGTGCATAGATAGTTCAGCATTACAACAGTAGCAACAGTGGTGAGTCCTCTTCTTTTGATGACAAGCTCATCTTTCATTTAGTTATTTCAGTATTCCTCTATTTTAGTCACTTAGAGTTAGTTTGGGATTTGTCCCATCAACTTCACAATCAGTAAATTAGAGGCTTTTCAGACATTCAGATAGTCAGTTAGTTTTATAGGCTTATCAGTTGTTTTCCGCATATTTCTTTTATTATCAGTTTAATTAGTGCTTACAGTGGGTACCAGTTCATGGGTTAGCTTGTGGTCACTTGTGAACTTAAGCACCACTGTCACGACTAGAGGGTAGCCTCGGGTCGTGACATAACTCCAACTCATATGCAACACTGCCAGCCTCTTTAATACCAAGTACAGACCGACATAGCGGGGACTGAACTTACCTTTCTTACCAAAATGCATCACTCCCTTCATGGGAGATACATTTAAGAACACCAAATTAGCAACGCTAAACTCTAAGTCTCTTCGCCTCACATCCGCATAGGACTTTTGACGACTTTGGCCAGCTTTAAGTATATCCCTAATCACTCTCACCTTTTCTATGGACTAATGAACGAAATTAGGGCCAAACATATCCGCCTCACTAATGTTGAACCCCCTCCCAATAGGAGATATACACCTCCTACCATACAATGCCTTAAACGAAGCCATCCCAGTAGTAGAGTGGTAGCTAGTATTATACACAAACTCTATAAGAGGAAAATGATCAACCCAACTACCATCATAGTTAATCATTCCAAATCGATGCATATCTTCCAATGTTTGAATAGTTATTTCGGCTTGTCCTTCCGACTGCGAGTGGAAAGTAGTACTAAGGCTCACCTTAGTTCCCAAACCTCTCTAAAACAAATTCCTAAACTATGATAAGAACTGCATACCATGATCAGACAAGATAGAAATAGGCGCCCCATGCAACTTCACAATCTCTTGGAGGAATAACTTCGCACAATCCTCTACTGAATAATTAATCCTACTAGAAAGAAGTGAGCAGACTTAGTCATCCTATCCACCATAAACCAAATCAAATCAAACTAATTCTGAGATAGAGCAATATCGGTAATGAAATCTATTTTAATTACTTCCCACTTCCACACAGGAAACTTAATTTCTTGATACAACCCTCCGGGCCGCAAGTGCTCAACCTTCACTTGTTGATACACCATGCATTTATCTATAAAACTGGTAACATCTTGCTTCATATTGTTCCACTAATAAATCTCCTTAAGATTGTGATACATCTTCATCTAACTAGGATGAATGGCATAAAGCGACTCATGAGACTCAACCATGATCCTCTCTCACAACACATCTACATCAGGAACACATAATTTGCCTTGGTACCTTAAGATACCATTGCCACCAATCTTAAAATATACAACCTTTTGTTGAACCACATCTCCCTTAAGTTTCATTAATAAAGGTCTAATATCCACTTCTCCTTTATTTTAGTACCAAGGGAGGAATGCACCACCATTTGCATAGACATACCCCATCCTTAGAGTCCAAGAGATGGACTTCAAGGTTAGCCAAATGATGAATATCTTTGACCAATTCCCACTTATCCTCATCCACATTAGCTAGAATCCTAATGGGTAACCTATTAAGAGCATCAACAACCACATTAGCTTACCTAGGTGGTAAAGAGACTCATGTCGTAGTCTTACAGTAACTTAAGCCACCTCCTCTGCCTGAGATTCAACTTCTTTTAGGTGAACACATATTGCAGGCTCTTATGATCAGAAAGATATCTACATAGACTCCATAAAAATAATGTCGCTAGATCCTCAATGTAAACACCACAACTAACTACTCTAAGTCATGATTCAGATAATTCTTCTCATGAACTGTCAATTATCTAGAAGCATAAGCAACCAACTTGCCTTGCTATATTAACACACAACCAAGTCCCATCCGAGGCGCATCACAATAGACCAAAAAACTATTTGTACCCTTGGGCAGGGTTAAGACCAGAGCCGATTTTAACTTATCTTTCAACTTTTAAAAACTATCCTCACAAATATCAGACCACAAGAACTTTACCTTCTTTTGGATCACCTTACTTAGTGGGGTATCTATAGTTGAGAAACTCTTTACAAATCTTTTATGTAATTGGCTAAACCCAAGAAGCTCAAATATCAATTGGGAGTCGTGGATCTAGGTCACTTCTTAACCACTGTAACTTTCAGCAGATCCACTATGATTCCTTCCCTAGAAATGACATGACCGAAAAAGTAACAACTTTCAACCAAAACTCGCACTTTAAAAACTTGGCATACAAATGTTGATCTATCAAGTTTCGCAACACAATACGAAGGTGATCGACATGAACCGCCTCACTCCTAGAGTACAACAAAATAACATCAATAAACATTATGACAATAAAATCCAAGAACTGATGGAACACCCAATTCATAAGATCCATAAATATCGTCAGACTAAAATACATGACTAGGAACTCCTAGTGACCATACCGGATTCAAAAAGTAGTCTTAGGGATATCCACTTCCCTAGTCTTTAAATGATGATAACTCCATCAAAGATCAGCCTTAAAGAAACGTCTAGCACCATGAAGCTGGGAAAACAAATTATCAATCTGAGGAAGAGTATACTTATTCTTCACTATAACCTTATTTAACTGGCGGTAATCAATGCACATCCGAAGGGAACCATCCTTCTTACGAATGAAAAAAATAGGATCACCCTATGGAGACAAACTATGATGGATAAAACCCTTGTCAGGGAGGCATTTCAACTTCTCCTTAAGCTCTTCAACTTAGTCGGAGCCTGTAATACCCCCAAACTTTTCTAACTTAAATTCGTTCGTAGAATGTTAAGGAATAGCTTCCAAAATAAATAATATTTATTCCATGTAGAATTTTATAGATTTCTACTTTCCATTATGTGGGAAATAGAATAAGATTTCCATCGATACCAAATTTGCCCAAATTCAACACTCGGTGAAGGAGTTAGAACATTTCTAAGTTGACAGTGTGTCACCTGGATTATCAGTGCATCGGGGAGCTAAGAAAATTGATAGTTGTCAAATTCAAGTGAGATTCTGCGATTCCACTGCATCGTGGAGGAGTCCCATATCACATTTTTTAATTTCCAGCAAGCCTACGCGATAGTGGCGTGTCGCGTCAGTGTCCAAAATGGCAAAATAATAGGGAACCGCGATAGCTCCGCATCATAGAGAAAGCCCGATTCCCACTCATCCTTTTCCAGTGAGCTAGTGCAATATTGGAGTGTCGCGGTAGCCTAGTAAATCTAGATTTTTGGGTCATTTTCCAGTTCCATTTAGGAGTTTAAAAAGGGTATTTTCGTGAATTACCCAGCCCCCAATCCATCCAAAACACATCATTAAACTTATACCAAAGAACTTTATGCTTATTTCATCACTTTCTCTCAAAAGAAAATCCTAGATCATCAAAGCTCCTTCTCTAAGAAATCAAAATTTCCTCCAAGATTAAGGAATCCCAATACAAGAACTCTAAGAATTTATCTTCAAAGCTCCAATAGAGATCCAAGATTCAAGTTTTAGCTACTAAGATCATCAATTGATATATTTGAACAAAGATTTCTTTCATCCTTGTGCCCAAAACTTTATTGTAATTACAAATTTACTACAATTTATGAGATTTTCCATGAAATTAAAGTTAGGGTTTATACCCATTATCATTATTAACCAGATTATAAGATTTTCCATGATTTAGAAGTTGAATTACATGATTATATTATATTGTTATGCATTGTGCACTAATTTCCAGATTTTATGATGGATTATGAGTGTTTATATCATAAAGCATGAATTTTAAAATATTTAACATGAAGATTGATGCATGGGTCATTAAGCCCCAATTTAAGATTGTTATGTCAAGATTATTTATGCTATGATCACCCTCAGATAAGATTATTCATAGATTTTGATAAAGATTTGATGTTTTGGTCCTAAACTAAGATAAAGAATCCAATTTGTTCAGATAACTTGAGATTTAAAGAAGAAAAGCACAATTGGTTTTATTGTAAACCCTTATGCTATTTTTAAAGTGGATTTCTTAAGATTTCGAGCATAATAATGGGAGTAGTATTTCACAAAAAGATGGGTAAGTTACTGTGGTTTCATATCCCAGAACAATATCCCAACGTAGGATTCAGATTTATTCCCACTTCTACGTGGAAGACTCAGATTGTGATCGCTAAGATAGAGGTTCTATTCTGATAGTAAGGTAGAACAGCCCTACCTAACGGGGGCTAGATGTAGGACTCCATGGATACTCACATGGTGTATGTCGATTAGAAGAACCTCCCAACATATGTCCCCCACTCTTCAACAGTCTATTGATTTAAAGTTTTAAGATAAAACCATATGTTTTGGAAGTTATGGCTTTAAGACTCTTAAGCTCTAAGATAAAGTATTTCCCAAATTTTTTTTAGAAAACTAAGTGTAAAGGCTTACCTTTTTACTCAGACTATGCTTTATAGAAAGATAAGAGTTACGAATTTCAACTTTCAGAGTTTAGACTTAGAAGTAAGTCCTTTCTACACTTAGACAGTATGATTTAAAGACTAAGTAATAACACAACTTTTTGAACTAAATGTTATGGCTCACTAGATTTACAAGTATGATTTGTTTCTCATGATTATTATTTTTAGTATTTTAAATATTCCAGTTTATGTAAGTCATTTACATTTAGCATGCATTGTTTTATAAGTTATGATAATGAGATGATATTTTACTTGTGCATTTCATACTCATATACTCAGTACATCCTCAAAGTATTGATCCACATATATGTCTATGTCCTACATTGTCTCATAATATCGGTATGAGTTATAGCATGCATACCATATTCAGACATTTTTAGATTCCAGTCCATAGGTGATGAGTCCTCTTAATTCAAGGGCTCGAGTCAGTTATACAGTTTGTGCAATATTTATTTTTTTCTTTATTCAGTCGTATTGATATGGATAGTTGGGGGTCATGTCCCGACTACCTATAGCTAGTATAGTAGAGGCTTCATCGATGTTAGTTAGAGTTAGTTATGTAAATTTCAGTCCCTCTTTTCAGATTATATCAGAATGTAAAATGGTACCAATATTATGTTTTCACAGATTCCATCATTTTTTTCTTAATTTTAATGGTATCAATATTGTATTTTCACAGATTCCATCATTTTTTTTCTTAAGTTTCCACACAACAATTTCAACACTTTATACATATTTAGTCAATTTCTTAACAGTATGCCTGTTCATGGGTTAGCTTGGGATCACTTGTGGTCCTAAACACCATGTGACGTCTCGGGATAGATTTTTGAGGCATTACAAACTTGGTATCAGAGCACAAGGTTCAAGTTTCCTAGGGTGTCTGTGAAGCCATGTCTAGTAGAGTCTTGTAGAATAGTACGAAGACGTCTGTACTTTTCTTCGAGGGGCTAGGAGGCATTTCAGAAAAAATTTCTTTTTTTCCTACTCTAAATCGTGCAGTAAAGTTATTTTCTCAAAATCTTCTATCTATGCGTGTGTTACCCCAAAATTCTTCATCTATGTATTATTCATGAGATAACATAATTAGCAAGTTCCAACTCCTCCCCTGATAATGCTCTTAAATTTGCTAGCAGAAGTTTCAAAAGTCACACAAAGGGCTTGAGAGGAGCTCCCAAGTGTGTAAAGTCCCTTGGGTTGAAAGTTTATGTTCTTATCCTTATGAGCTGTTCAGTTGAGACCAAATTAGATATCCATTCAGATTCTTTATTATTCCTTCAGGACAAATAGTGCTTGTGAGAGGAGATACTATGAACCTAGACTATTAAATATTGTGTGCATTTGAGGGATAGTATGAAATTCAGTGTTATGATTTATGAATAGTAGAGCCTCATTGTAGTTGCAAGTATGGATATAGAAGAGAAGTGGCAAGAAGAGTAAGCATGACGATTGATAGAAAGTATACAGATAAACTTGTACATGTTATTGAGATATGTTAAGGTGATATGTTCTTATGTGTTATTTTGTGTGGTTTTTAATACCGTTGATTTTCTAAGTGAAAGAAGACTAGTTAGACGGTATATGGTGTTTTTAATAGCTAATTTAAGGAGTTATGGCTTGATGATGTTGAGCCTTTTTTATATGATCTTGACTCTCATGGTTTAGAAATACAAGTTTAGAGATGTGATATTAGTAAGCTATGACAATAGTTGTTTGGTTTATTAGAGGTTGATTATAACCATGTTAAGAGTTAGGATCTAAGTTTGAATCCTTAATGATTGAGCAAATACAAATAAGAGTTGAAAGCTATAGATGGTGGCTATAGATGGTGTGAACTCAAGATATGGTGATACCCATTAAGATTCAAAGTTAAGAAGTGCTCAAGATGTTATATGATGACTATTGATATATAGAAAGATAGAGTAGTATCTCTGACAGAAGTATTAGCATTGGGTGTCATACGTTAAGATACAATCCTTCAGGGTAAGTTTAGTTTTATGTGTATTGATTATAACCCAGACTCAAGAGAAAATTGATTACAGTTTAGATTGAAGTTTATTTAGTGGTTCCGAGACTTAGATTAATGGCTTAAAGCCAAAGGAGAGATGATAGAATGAGTAACCAAGTCAGACTTCCAGATTCTAATAAGTGATGCCAATGTAGTATAGAAAGTCAGTAACAGAGGATGATGCTTGAACAATTCTCATCTTAGTACAAAGTTTCGTACTTTAGCTATCCCGATATTTACTCATGCCTCACGTGTTAGTTCCCTGTCCATAGCTCATGTTTATACGTATAATAGAGAGTTATGTACTCTCCCAGTTCCTAGTAAGAAGAGTTTTAGTTCATCTAGTTCTTCGCTCAGACTGAGAAGATACCAACTAAGCCAACATATGAATAGACTGATGAAATTCTGCATTCGACACATTAGCCTGGGGAGATCAAGGAGGACTAGAGGTGACCTGTGGAACTCCAGAAGGGCAATCAGAAACTGGATCCCTAGACCAAGTTTGTACCGTATAAGTAAGGCATGTCCTATAAGCATTATTATTAAGTGGGATAGAGGAGTTTCCATTATCTTCAGATCATCTGGAAGGCATAGTCTGAAAAGCAAACACACGAGAGTTAGAGCAGATTTCAAGACCTTAGCCTCTACAGCCCGAAATAAGACAACAAGAAATGAAAATATTCATAAATTTCTTGTAGCCGCTCCCTTATGAGTGTGGCATGCTACACACCCATAAAAATGACTCTACTCGACACGGCTTTGTGGACACCCAATTGACCATGAACCTAGGCTCTAATACCACCTGACATGACCCGAACAAAGGCCTGGTCGTGACGGGTATCTCAAGTCCCACATGGACTGGAGATCACCCCTAATACTAAAACTATAGAACACCTCATACCCATGTCGAATGAATGTCAAACATATAACAAGATAAGAGAACATGAAATTAAAGATGTTATGATATTTTATAACAAAAATAACCAACAACAAAACCATCCCAAGTCCACAGTAGTCCGACAAAGACTTTACCAAATTGAATATCAATAAATTTTCAGGACATTCCCTCGACTATAGCCAATAACAGTATCCAATAGACTATAGCTCAAATGAAAAATATAATCCAAAAATAGAGCCTTCTGAAGCATGAAAGATCACCACTTCAAGTTGAATCTCGATCAATCCACAATCACTAAGCAGGAGAAGTAGAAACATGGCCAAATCCCACATTGCATGGGGATACGATGTCCGAAGATGGTTAGTGGGGTTAACACTAGCAAGTCACTCGGGAATAAGGATAACAAAATGACATAATTAACAAATCAAAATCATTCAAAAATCAGTGCCCAAAATCAAATGCATAAATATATACATATATATATATATATCACATGCTGGGATAGGGAACAAGATTTAGCATGAACTTTTTAACCTTAACCTAGATTGTGTAGCTCTAGCGTCATATAATAGTACCCACGGGCTATATGGGCCTTAACTCTCACCCCCTTGTCGGGAACCTAGTGTGTGTATCCATATAAACCAAAGAATAATGCCATATATATACACACGGGGGACTCAAACCTCCCAACATATACTAAGGTGACTTAACAACTCGATCATGCAATGATTTACGAGGGACTTGAACCTCCTTAATCATGAAATAATAATAAGGGGAACTCGAGTCTCTCTAGTAACTTTGACCCCCGTATCAGCAAATGCGGTTTTCAGTGTTGGTCACCCATACCTACACTTTCACGACTGAGCTACGCAACTCTTATCGTCATACCAACTACACTTGCAAGATAACAACAACATGCCAAGATAGTTTTCCATTCACTTGGGGTAAGCAACTCCCTTTGTCCATTAATACAAGGTAAGGGAGAGCGACTCCCTTTGTTCATTGAATCAGACTATTGTGGTTTAAGTACCTCTTTATATCATGCAATAGTTCAAGACAAGTTTAATTTTACAAATTTCTGCCTTTCTTATAACTCAAAACCAATTTCACACTATGGGTTGGGTTATAACCACTTTAAAAGTCACAAGTTTGGGAAAATCACAATTTCCTAGTCAATTCACCATACCCATGAACCCATAACTTCAAACCCATATTTAAAGCATGAATAATCATAATTACATCATGGGAAAACGTTGTTCAACAATAAGCATTCAAAACCCATAACCCTTGTTTTCAAAACAAAAATAATTCCATGTTAATAACACTTTAATACATATGCCTTTTAACAAATTAACAATGAGGAAAGAGTCATATACCTTAAAATAGTAAGATGTACAGAGAGAAATCACCCTTGGAAGCCCTAATTGATTAACCTCTTGAAAACCCTAAGTGTTCTTAACCTTAAGGATTTGGGAGTGTTTGAGAATTTACTTTGATGTGTTTTTGAGTGCTAATGACACCCTAAAGGATTATATGATGTGGGTTTCAAGTTGGGAAAGAGGGGAAATGTCTAGAATACCCTTAACTTAAAAGTTAAAATAGTTTCACCTTTGACTATGGGCCAGCCCTTGACTCGTAACTACTCTTTACTACTTATCACCACGAGTCATAACCAAGATAGTACCACCAAGGTACCCTATACTTTTATCCTTAAGACTCAACCACAAGAATCCTAATAGAAGTAGTCAACACAGAACCTAAATTTGATACTTACACTTTACACCCTACGATTACACCTAATGACTCATAACATATCCTTGCGGCTCTTTGTGAGACACTTGTACTCAGAGAAGAATCAAGAAAACAACTTATTGATTTGGTTACGACTCATCCCAATGACTTTTCAGGACATCCTACGACTCATAGGGTAAATCTCTACCAAGTAGTGAGCTCAAAGCTCAAGAAATCTTTAAGGTCCAACTAGTTTAAGATTAAATACTTGGGATTAGTTCATTATTACTTAGAGTTGGAGATTACTACTTTTACTCAGGTCTTTCTCCCGAGTCAAAAAAAAATTGATCATGATCTTTAGGATGAATTGTATTATGTTAAATGTTCTCCAGTTGTGACTCCTTTTGATTCTTCTACTAAGTTGGTCTTAGATATGAATCCACTTGCTACTGATGCTTTTTTTTACAGAAGATTTATTAAATCTACTTCAAAAATAAGGCCTAATATTGTATTTCTAGTTCGATAATTGAATCTATTTTTCCAATTCCCTCAAGTCCCTTTTATATTATCTATCTTTCATGTGTTTCAATATTTGACGAATGATCCTAGCGAAGGAACCTTTGTCCAATTCTTAGGACTTTTCCTTGTTAAATTTTTTTGATTCTGACTAGGATGGTTGTGCTCACTCTCACAAGTCTATCATTAATTTTTGTATCACTCTTGGTTCTTGCCTGTGTCATGGAAATGCAAAAATCAGCCTACCATTAATCTTTATTCAACTGAAGTTGAATATAGGGTTTTGTGCAATATTTTTGATGAGGTTTCTTGGCTTATTCATTTTTTTGTGATCTAGGTTTGGTGATTTCTAATCCTATTAATATTTTTTGGGATAATCAGGTTGTTATACATATTTCTAAGAATTGGTATTTTATGAATGCAGTAAGAACATCAAGATTAATTTCCACTATGTTCAGAATTGCCTCTATTCTGGTTTAATGTCACTTCATTTTGTTCCTTCTATTGGCCAACTTGCTAATTTGATGACAAAGCCTCTACCTGGACCTCTCAGTCACCCTCTTCTTCATAATCTTGAAGTATATTTCCCCTTTAACTTGACGTGGGGTATTGGTCCTACAATTATTCATCCAGATGATAGGCAAATACTTAGTTGGGCTCAATTGCATTTTCCTTACTTTTGTATTAACATTTATACTGAATCCATTACTTGTAAGTTAAAAATATTTCTATATCATCTTGTAGAAACTAGAGAAAATATTTTTCATGTTTCAGAAGTTAATAGAAACTTCCTCTTTACTCTCTTCTAGTATTGTTTCTCTCTCTTTGAGGTTCTTTCTTTAACAGATCGACGACAATCACTCAATCTAATAATATTAGCCTAATTATTTCTCCCAGTTTTCTTGAAATCATTTTTTTTCATAATTTTCATTCAAAATTTGAAATTAAAAAAAAGAATGAAATGGAACACAATAATACAAAGCAGGATTATACAAGCTGCTTCATTCGATGAATGTTAAAATCAAAGTCTCTAATATTTTGCTTAATCTGAAATACTTAATTAAAAAATCAAAGTCCCAATCTAATAGAAATTTACATTTTAATTCTCTATCTACATTGAAGTATATTCAAGTAGAAGAAGAGAAAGTGATAATGTTAGTCTTGAATTTGATGATGAGCACAAGAAATGTATTCCTAAGATTGAGAAAAACAGAAATAAATGAAAGATAATTAAAAACTAAAATTTATACTTTTCAATTCTTTGCTTATGCAAAATTTTTTATATTCTTTTACAGTTTTCATTCTAGTTTATGTGTCAGCTTCGAAATTTTAATAAATAATTCTATATTCTTGTTTTTGGGGTATAGTTCCAATTTCAATAAACAAATCTATGCTTCCTTAATTATAATTTTTGTAAAATTATTAATTATTTTGATTTATATAGTACCTTTACATTATTGCTATCTTAAAATTTTTTTCCTTTCTCCCGTGCTTTTTTGATTTGTCAACAATCAACAAAAGTGATTTATACTTCTTTAATGATTAATTTTTCCTTTAGTAGTCTTACAACAAACATAATATCTTCCATTGTAAATTCATAAGGAGCAATTAACGGATTTCAGTGAAATAGAACATAAAATATGTAAATATAATTCTAAGAATTTTCATATAAAACCTATAATCAAAGAATAAAAGTTTGGCATTCAAAATTCATACTAAATCACCTAAATTGATAAAGAATATCTTAAATTTCTTTGGGTTTTGATAATTGTCCTTTCTGAGGCAATCCTCTTTATCAAAAATTCTTGTATGTATATATAGTATGTTCAACTTCTTTGATATTTTTTTTGTTTATTTTTTTTAATATTTTGAATTCAATTAGTGAAAATATTGATTAAAATATTTTTATATTTGGTTTTCTTTTGTTTTTGGAAATTTAGTATTGAATTTTTCTCTGAATTCTTGCTTATTGCAGACAAGAGAAAAGTTGAAGTGTGATGTACAGACATTGACTCGAGATATAGAATCATTATGATGGGTGAGTGAGGTTGTGAGTTATTTAAGAAAAATTGTCTCTCTACGATGTATGGATCACAAAGTCAAGGTATAAAAATATTTACAATACTTGCATCAAGGTAGGTTATATCTACATCAAACTTTTTGGGCATAACCTTTTTCGAAAACTACTAAGACATAATTCTTAGTTCATCGAGTGATTCTTTTTAACATTTCATTTACTAGAGGGAGTGTTAAGAGAACCAATAAAATTTTCTCTTTATGACTTATATATCACTGATTTGAACCATAAAAATTGTCATTAATACTTTCATTAGAGTTGGTTGTATCTATATCACACCCATAGAGTGCGGCCCTTCTTCAAACCCTGCTAACATGGGATACATAGTTAATTGATCTACTCTTCTTTAAAATCCTAGTCTTTACTCTCTCCTTTTTCTTTTGTCTAAAACTCCTTTTGTCTTTTTCTAGACTTGTGCAGGGGGTGAAGAGTATACCAAAACACCATAACAATAAAAAAAAATTACATTAAGAGTAATAAAAGAAAAGCTGAGTATGCAAATCTCCATATAATGATCGTTGTTCTATTAAATACTTGTATAAATACAAATAAATTATTTAAATACATGTATACTATGATATTAAAATTAAATATACACTTGTTTGTCATTTATATCAAGATTAATAAAGTTTTTTGAAGAAATCTCTTAGTGTCCAAATTAAGACCTCTTACTTATTGAAATTGATGTGAATTATCATAACAAGTCTTCGAATTCTATTTATTATAGTAAAAATATGTCACTAAAATAAAGTAATTTCAATGATTTTGTTTAAAAGTGTGTATCTTTTTTAAACTGGTAGAACAATACCGTCACAACAAGCAAACAAAAGCATACACTCAATGTAATTATTTACTTATTATGAAAATATTATTCTGTCACTCCAAAAGAACTTTATTTTAGTTACATACTTGACCAGGCTAGAAACACTTTTCATATTTAAGTGACTATAATAATTTCTTAATGGATGATATTCAATGAATGAATTTAATTTATGACGATCAACTTTATATAATGCATAATTTAGTTAATGTTATCATGGTCAAGTTGTAGCCTCTAAAGTAGGTAGGTTAAGTGGGATCATTTGACTTCTCTTGAGCATAAAATTTACATTATTGTTTATACATTGTGAAAATTATGTTTTATGTATGTATACTAGATTTTAATTTCTTTATGTGTTACTTTTTCATAACACCTCAGTGAAAATTCTGATGATGTCACTACTTGCTAATTGCAGGTAATGACAACCTTGACTGAACAAGGGCTTGGAATTAGTATGGACCAAAATTTGGGAAGTTCTACAATCTAGCCCCACAGATTCCAATATCCAATGGGCCCAATGCTACAAGCATAGTACATTATCTCATTTGCAAACTGATTGAACTTTGTGAACCATACAGCCCGATAGATGTATGATGTGCCACAATTTTATGGCACTTTCGATGCCTAAAATAAAATAAAATATGCGCATTAAGTCAAAGCTAGTAATGTAGATATGATATTTCTTTGTAATGTTTTCAGGAAAATAGGGTTCGTAAGTGAGTGAAAGAAAGAAGAAGAAGAAGAATTTGCATAAGTGTTAAAAAAGAACACTTGGCTATGAGTCATTGGGTCATAATACGACTCATAGTCCTAGTCGTTATAAATCCAACAAAATTTTGGATTTGGAAAAGTGAAGTATTAGTACACTATGAGTGTGGCCCAGGACTCATTGGATTACATTATAATTCATAATGAGTAATCGTCCTAAGGGGAGAAGCCAATATCCTGAAGATGAGAAATTTAGTGTCAGTGGTGACAAGGGCAAGCTACGACTCATTGGGTCACACTAGTTGTAGCCTAAAATTGTTTTGGATTAATTAAATGTAAATTTCAAGTCGTCAAAAGATTTTTTGACAATCAGGGTATGATAGGAGGCTTCCACCTATCGGGTTACATAATGAGTCTTCATGAAAAGCCATCCTGAGAAACCAAGAAAAGCCCTGAATCATGCATAAGGGTCTTACTGGAAATGAGTCACCTGATGAATCGTCAAACAACTAAACGAGTCATCATAAGTAAATTGGTGACTAGGCAATGGATGGAAAAATAAGACTAATAATGAGTCATCGTCAATTCTATACGGATCATTGTCAGAGGCATAGCCACTTTCGACCTTGTATTCCAAATTTATTTAGGATGGGTTTCTTTTTTTTTCTAGAAATACCTAATGTGGGTCTATTGTTTCAAGTTGCATTCTACAACTACTTTCATGACATATTATCTATTTTGCAAGTACAAACATTGAATTTTAGGGGTTCATATCAAAAAGAGATGTTGGAGTTTTTGATATTCTTGTTGTAAGTTCATTATTATAATCTTGACAGACCCGAATAGGGCTATTATCGGAATGGGCATCCCAAGTCCGACCGGGACTGGGGACTGCCCCCGTTATCGAACCAACCTCTACTTGGTTATCCTAAGTTGGCTGAATTTCGAACATATAACAAGAGAGCTTAGTTGGACAAGGACTGAGTTTGGGATAAGTCTATTCCTAGACCGACCCGATCAAGCAATCCCGTCTGCTAAATCGCGCCAACCAAACCAACCGAGCCAAACCAATATCAAATCAAGGGCCATAAATAAAGGAATAACCAAATGGGTTCCAAGACATAATATAATTAATCCTAAAATAAAATATAACAGAATAGTGAGAAATTATGTTCAGTGATGTCAGCCCTAATACCAATGTCAATACTAAGGCTGGCACTATTACCGGTCCCTTCCATACCAACCCATAGTAGTACCACAATGCCTCTAACCAAAAGAATACAAATATCCAATTGGAACATGCCCCTAACCATAGAAGAAACCAATATCCATAAATAATTCATAGTATGAAATAACATCAATGAAATGGAGACTTTTGAATAGATGGAAGCTCACCACTTCAATCCAAAGCTGACCCCCGAGTGTCCGAATGCTAATCAGGAGGAGTAGAACAATTTGTTCTTATATCGCGTGAGGATACAACTGCCTGAAGATGGGCTAGTGGGTGAACACTAGCATTAACTCTGGATAAGGATAAAATAATTTCATTTATAAAAACAAGCAAAACCATCCATATGAACACAAATCATACATATTTATATATATATATATATATATAACCATTCTGGAAAAGGGAATTGGGTTTAGCATGCCATTAAAATCTTTACCTAGGCTGTGTAACTGTGTTGTCCTAAAATCACCCACGGTCTATATGGGTTCATCTCCCCCTACTGAAAGAGACCCAGTGCGTTAAGCCACATGACCAGAGAAAAGAACCTATGATTACTAGGACATCTCTAAAAATATAAAGTGTTACATCATGCACACGGTCATTAGGACCAGACCTCACATCGGTAAATATGAGTTCCAATTTCAATCACCCTGGGACCTCCACCTTCCACGACTTTGCTACACACCCCCTCTTTTAAGCCCAATTAAAACCATTATCTATTTATTATTAACCAAGGCCATTAGTAGTGGTATCATCATACCGACTACAACTTGTAAGTGTTTTCCTTAGCGAAACCTTTTAGTGATCAAGTGATTCCTATGTAACCATAGATCATATTATCCGATTTACTTGGGGGATTCCCATGTATTCCACAAGTAGGTTTATTAAGACAAACTACTCCTTTAAACTATTACAAAATCATTTAATCCATTTAAGGTTCCATCACGAAGATTAAACCATGCATAAGTTCCATTGAAAATCCAATAATATAGTGAAACATTGTTATAGGCATTTTATCAAACACTTTGGGAGCATAGTATTTGCAAAACCGATTCCAATTATCAATAATCATTCCCATGCAATCCAATTATCTAAAACCACTATTAAAGCATATAAAATCATAATTAAAGCATAGGAAAACCATAACCAAGTATTTATAAATAAAACCCCCAAATCATATTGCAAAACCCAAACCATATAACATTCAAACCATGCAAACACTATATATAACCATGCCTTTAGTTGGAACTAACAATGAGGGAAGAGAACATTCCTTACACTAAAATGATGATGGAGCAAAATTACGAAGACCAGCCCCCAACCAATCCTTGAGATGAAAACCTAGCTTCCCTTACTCAAGAACTCTAAAGAGAATTTAAGAGTATTTTCTAAGTGTTAAAGAATATAATGATAGGGAAAATAACCTCCCAAGTGCAATATAAGTCATGGGACCTTATTAGAATAAGGGGGAAATGTCCAGATTACCCTCTCTTAAACCGTATTAAATTCCTATCGTAGGGTACGATGGACCCTTATGAGTTGTACCCCAACTTGTACGAGAGGTATCTGCCTCTCATACCCTAGTCCTTCCCCCTTGGACCCAACACTTTCCAAGGTACGACACACCTAAACCCAAGTCATATTCAAGCGTACGATTGGTACCCATAAATTATTCCCCTAGCAAAATAGAATCCCAAGAAGATTGAACATTGTCCCACATAAGAGTCCATGGTATGACTCGTACCCTGACTTACAGCTCATGGTGAGCCGCTCGTACTCAGATCTAACCTAAGTCACTAAGTCTAAGATTAAGTGAATGAACTATACAACACGTATCCACCAATACGACTTGTACCCCATAGTCGTACCCATTCCAGTAACCAATATCACTCTACTAACCAACACTGGTAATCATACGACTCATACCCTAGCATACGACCTTTACCCCATACTCATGTCATGACCAGAAGCCAGAACTCTAGGAAATTTTCTAAGGTTCAAAACCCTGGGTGTTATAGTTTCCCCCACTAGAAATATTCATCAGCAAATGACGGACAAGGTAGGGGTAACCACATGCAGGAGTCATTTATATTATCAAATATATTTCCAATATTTAACAAAGTTTGAAAACAAAGAGGTAATGATATCAATCTTTCCTTTAACAAACTCAAAAAATAAAGATGTGTTGAAGAGACATACCTTCAGCATGAATCCCAAAAGCAGAAAACAGATGCGGATACTTGAACTTCATGTCCTCCCCCACTTCCTATGTAGCTTCTTCCAATTTATGGTTCTGCCATAGAACCTTAACTGAAGCCACATCCTTGGTCCATAATCGACGAACCTGCCTATCCACTATCTCTACTGAAACCTCTTCATAAGATAAAGAATTCGAGATACTCAACTCTTTTAAAGGAACAATCAAAGAAGTATAACCAATTCACTTCCTTAACATGGAAACATGGAAGACCGAATAAACTAAGCTCAAACTAGAAGGCAACTCCAGCTTAAAAGTAACATTCCCAACTCTTCTCAGAACCACATAACAACCAATGAACCAGGGATTGAGCTTCCCCTTTTTAGCAAATTGCATTACTCCCTTAATGGGAGATACCTTAAAGAACACTTTATCCCCAACCTCAAACTCCAAGTCTCTATTCTTTACATTCACATAGGACTTTTAGTGTCTTTGTGCAGCCTTAAGCCTATCCCGAATCACATTCACCTCCTACATAGCCTGATAGACCAAATTCAGACCAAACATATCCACTTCATCAAGCTCAAACCACTCAATAAGAGATCTAAACCTTTTATCATACAGTGCCTCAAAAGGGGTCATACCAATACTAGAATGATAGTTATTGTTATAAGCAAACTCTACCAAAGGAAGATGCTCAACCCAATTGCCACCATAATTTATCACGCATGCCTAAAGCATATCCTCCAATATTTGAATAGTAATTTCTTCTTTCCCATTCATCTGTAGATGCAAAGTAGTACTCAGACTAACCTTGGTACCCAACCCTTTTTGAAAAGGCCACCAGAAATGAGATAAAAATTGCATACCATGATAGGAGATAATCAAAATAGGTACCCTATGCAACTTCACAATCTCTTAAAGATACAACTTCGCATATTCCTATGCCAAAAAAGTAGTCCTCACTAGTAAGAAGTGAGAAGACTTTGTCATCCTAACCACGATGACCCACGGTGAATCAAAATGGTTCCAAAACTTAGGAAGATCAGTAATGAAATCCATATTGATCACCTCCCATTTCTCTTTGGGAAACTCAATTTCTTGATATAATCCACCAGGCCTCATATGATCAACCTTAATGTAATATCCTGCATTTTCCTAGCCTAAATTAACTCCCAGTCCATGAGTTATATAATATAAAATTTTTGAAATACTTAATATTTTTATTTTGGATCTTGCCATTGCGTAGGAAATTTAATTAGCTTTCTAATGGTACAAAATTCACCTAAATCCGATAACCGGGTAAGAAGTTATGACTATTTTAAGCTTTTGACGTTAAACACCATTATTCAGGCCAGTAGCGCTTCGCAGAGTATGTCAAAAAGGAAATTGTCAGTTTCTAGTGAGGTACCATGATACCTGCGTGTCAGGCCACCAACAAATTTCCTAATTTTCAAAATCTAGTGTTGCTCCTCGATATTGGCGCGTCGCGCCAAGGACCCAATCCACAATTGTCAATTTCCAGCAAAGCAATGTGATGTACCGCATCACACCAAGATTTTAGGTCCCATCCAGTATTGAAACGTGATTCCACCTCATCGCACCACTAGACACATTCCCAGTTTTCATTTTCCAGTGGCTAGGCACGATAGTGGCGCGTTGCGCCAGGTGCCCAAATCGAGAATTTTTCAATAACAATTTTAAATCATTCCCAGGGGTAATTGGGCATTTTTCCATGATCCAAGCCATCCTTTAACATCTAAATTACCCCAAATTAACCTAGTTACATCATTATTATTCAATTTTCCCCAAAATTAAAGCATTCTTTCTCAAGAAAACAAACCCTAGATTCAAGAATCAAGGTCAAAACTCAAGAATTTCTTCAAGCACCTTCAAGAAATAATAACTCAAGGTATGTTAGGTGTTCATATATGGGTCCCTTTCACCCATAGAGCCCAAGAATCAATTTTTAAAACTTTAAGATTTATTATTTATGATTTCCATGCTTGGAATTGAATGTATTCATGTTCATAAAAGTAATTGGGATCAATACATGTTTAATTATAAGTTTCCATGAAATCAAGATAGTTATGGGGTGAATTATATGAATTGCATGCTTAACCCTTGAACTTGAAATCAAATATTGTATTCATGATTACATGTGTTGACCATCATCATGTGAAATACTCCATGCTCCCCCAAGTGTTTGCTAAAATACCTATGTGAAGTAGATAGTAGAATCTTGACATGTCATTATATGGTCCTGATCATTTACATGCGTATGCCTAACAAGTGTTTGATGAAATGCCTTTATGAATGAATTATGGACAAGTTTATATTATTGTGTATCTCAAGATCATGCTATGATTTATTTTTTATGCTATCGAGTCCTGGGGCTATTTAATACCCAATAATTTAGCTGTTTACCTAGATTTAATGTTAGTTACAAAATAGTCTCAGTCCTGTCATGATCAGTATACTCTCTGTTACTTATAGAACTCAGTAGAACTTAGTCAGTTATAGAATACAGGAAAATTTAGTAAACTTAGTATTAGTTTAGTCCAGTTTAGTATACACAATTCAATGTCTTTCAGTTGGGAGTAGGATTCAGCACCGGGTGAACCCAAGAATGGGGGCTCACCTGCCAGTAGAGGGTGTGACCCTTAGAAGTAATCCTTGTATACCAAAACTACGTAGCCAGCGTTGGTTAAGATATCAAACCTGCCAGTTGAGGGTTGATGAGGTTTTTTAACCTACCAGACGAGGGTTTCATCATTCTCATTAGAGTGCCTGCCAGATAAGGGTAACTCTCAGCTTGTCCTTACCCGTGGCACGATGTTAACACCCTTCCAATTGCGGTTATAGATTTGACACCAACTCAGTTATCTTACCTTATTTGGGGTATATTGGTTAGATGATTTCCTCCTACAGTTTCA
Source organism: Capsicum annuum (assembly GCF_002878395.1). Classification (NCBI taxonomy): domain Eukaryota; kingdom Viridiplantae; phylum Streptophyta; class Magnoliopsida; order Solanales; family Solanaceae; genus Capsicum; species Capsicum annuum. Next base: position 53,116,983 of record NC_061113.1, on the reverse strand, counting down.
ACTTTAGTCTTCAGAATAGAACTCAGTTCAGTTCTACAGAATTAGGACTATCAGATACAGTCAACCAGTATCAGAAACTTTAGATATTAGATACTCAGTATCAAAACTCAGTACTTAGCTTTATAAAAGCTTAGTCATAGTATTTATTTATATGCATAGTAATGCATACTCAGTATTTACAACAGTATCAGTTATCCATGTACTTTCATGTTCAGTTACTATATATCATACAGTCAGTTATTGTTCATGCATATGAACCCTTGAATTTAATGTTACCCTATCTAGCATACGAGTACATTCCATGTACTAATGTATACTCTTTTTTTACGCTATGATGCTCAGGTTCTTGACTACGTATAGATAGATCCAGATTCAGCCATCAGTAGATTTAGCAGTGAGTCCTCATCTATCCAGGTTATTCTTTCATTTAATTATTACAATAGATTTAGTATTTCAGTAGATGGATTTAGTTGGGGGATTATCCCATCAACTCCACATTCAGATAGTTCTGTTTAGAGGCTTTTTAGACTAGTTTTCAGTCAGTATTTAGTTTTACAGATATTATCATAGATGATATAATTTAACAGTATTTTAGATATTTTGAATCTTATGGCATTCTAGCCTATTATTCTGTATTTATTATAGTATATTTATTCAATCCTCATACCAGTTACCTGCTTATGTGTTAGCTTATGGTCCTTCGGGGGGCACCATGTAGAATCTGGGTATAGACTCGAGGAATTACAAACTTGGTATCAGATCCTAAGGTTCAACAGTTTCCTAGAAAGCCTGATAGCCACATCTGGTAGAGTCTAGTGCATGTGTGTGTAGCGCGCTACAGTTATGGACAAGAGGCTATGAGATGTTTTAAGGAATAGTTTCCTTTCTTTCAGTATTCATGTCATGCGAGTGAGCATGAGCTCAAGTTAAAACTCTTAGTCTAATCAATTGTTTTTTCATTTACAGAACTTACCTCCCAAAAAGACTAACAAAAGGATAACCAAAAATCAGTCAGTACCTTACCCCATTCAGGCAGATCCCCTGGACCAGCACATCTCTCATGCAAAATTTAGAGGTATATTCACGACTCTAGCTAATTAAGTAGAAACTCAGAATGAACGACCAACTGCTGTTTTGGCCAACCCAGTGGCCAATATTGCTGCAGCCAAGATTTAGGACATCACCCAAATAAACCCTCCCCTATTCTAAGGATCTAAGTTAGAAGAGGATCCATAAGAGTTATTTGATTAGGTTCAGAAAGTCACAGACATTATGGGAGTGACTTCTAGTTAGAGTACTAAGTTAGCTGTGTATCAGCTACAAGATGTAGCTCATACGTGGTTTAAGCAATGGAAGGTAGATAGAGGCACGGATATAGAGCCCATAGAGTGCGAAGAGTTGGCTACTGCTTTCCTAAAGAGATTCTTTCCCTTAAAGCTAAGAAAAGCTAGGGTGTTAGATTTTATCAATCTCAGGCAGGGCAGTATGAGTGTTAAAGACTATTCCCTCAAATTACTCAGTTAGCCAGGTATGCTCCCCATGTAGTAGCAGACAGTAGGTCCAGAATGAGCAAGGTTGAATCTGGGGTGCCAGATAGTGTGGTTAAGAAGTGTAGAACAACGATGTTGATTAAGGAGATCGACATATCCAGGCTCATGGTCCAGAATAAGCAAGTTCATAGCTGGGGTGTCAGATAGTGTGGTTAAGGAGTGCAGAACAGTGATGTTGATTAAAGAGATGGACATATCCATATCATGGTCCATGCTAAGCAAATAGAAGAGTCTAAGACCATAGAGAGAGAGAGAGGTAGAACAAGAGAGCTAGAATAGGTATCTTCTATTTTAATCACCCTAAGTCAAAGGGCAGTAACCGTTCCTAGTTTCTCCCAAAATCTTTAGTTCCAGCTCTCTCCTGAGCCAGTTCTCTAGTTCCTAAGTTCAAAAATGGAAATAAAGATAGAGCACCAGGCACTAAATCTCATGACAGTGTCAGCAGTGCTCAAATAAATCCTTTTTGTCAGACTTGTGGCAAAAACCATCAGGGTGTCTTCAGAGCTGATAGTGATGTTTGTTTCGAGTGTGACAGGAAAGGCCATAGAGTCAGAGATTATCCTCAATTAGGTTCTCAGGTTCAGTATAATCGCCCCTCAGCTCAGTCAGGTCACCCGAATCAGCAGGGTATCACTTCCAGTGCCACCAGTGGGCAATGCCCAAATAGGCTTTATGCACTTTAGTCCAGAAAAGATTAGGAAAATTCTCCTGATGTGGTCACTAGTACATTACAAATCTTCCATTTACATGTTTATACCTTGTTAGATCTAGGCACCTTTTTATCTTTCGTAACTCCTTATATAGCTGTTAACTTCGGAGTCAGTCCAGAAATACTAGCAGAGTCGTTCTCAGTTTCTACCCCAATGGGTAAATCAATCATAGCCCAATAGGTATATAGAAACTATCCAGTTATGAGATCTCAGAAAGTTACTTCAGCATACTTAGTAGAGCTAGAGATGGCAGATTTTGATGCCATTGTTGGCATAGATTGGCTCCATTTATGTTATGCCTCAGTTGATTGAAGAAGTATAATAGTTTATTTTTAGTTTCCAAATGAACCAGTCCTTAAATGGAGGGGTAGTACTATAGTGATTAAGGATCAGTTAATTTTATACCTTAGAACGAGAAAAATGATATCCAAGGGATGTATCTACCATCTTGTATGAGTCAAAGACTCTAACTTAGAAACTCTAAATCTTGAGTCAGTTCCAGTAGTAAATAAATTCCCAGATGTATTTCCCAAAGATCTTCTTGGGGTTCCTCCCAAAAGGGAAATAGACATCGGAATAGACCTTCTTCTAGATACTTAGCCCATATCTATTTTGCCATACAGAATGGAACTAGCAAAAAATTAGAGAGTTAAAGGACCAGTTAAATGATCTCCTAGATAAGGGATTCATCAAGCCCAGTGTTTTTCCGTGGGGCACACCATTTCTATTCGTGCGTAAGAAAGATGGTGCTCTCAGAATGTGTATAGACTACCGTTAATTGAACATAGTCACAGTGAAGAACAAATACCCACTTCCTAAAATCGATGACTTGTTTGACCAACTTCAGGGTGCTAGTTATTTTTCTAAGATAGACCTCAGATAAGGCTATCATCAGCTCAGGATCAGAGAATGTGACATTCCAAAAATAGCTTTCCAAACCCGGTATGGTTACTTCGAGTTTCTAGTCATGTCCTTTGGTCTTACTAATGCTCCAGCAGCTTTCATGGACTTAATGAACTGCTTGTTCAAGTAGTACTTGGAAATGTTCATTATAGTATTCATCGACGACATTCTTGTCTATTCCCGTAGCGAGAATGATCACACAGATCACCTCAGAATCATCTTTCAGACTCTCAAAACTCATCAGCTATTTGCCAAATTTAGTAAGTATGAATTTTAGCTAAGGTAGATAGCATTCGTTGGTCATATTATTTTTGGTGATGGCATTAGATTTAATCCTCAAAAGACTAAAGTGGTGAGAAAATGTCCTAGACCCATCTCTCCATCAGATAATAGGAGTTTTTTTGGGTATAGTTGTCTATTACCATCGTTTTGGTGAAGGGTTCTCATCTACTGCATCCCCCATATCCAGATTGACTTAGAAGAAAGTTAAATTTAAATGGTCAGATTCCTGTGAGAAGAGTTTTTAAGAGCTGAAGACTCAACTCACCTTAGCCTTAGTTTTGACTCTACCAGATTGTTCAGCTGGTTTTGTTATGTACTGTGATGCATCCAAGGTAGGTTTGGGTTTTTTCTTCATGCAGAGAGGGAAGGTCATAACCTATGCCTCCAGACAACTTAAGCCCCATGAGAAGAATCATTTGACTCATGATCTTGAGCTAGTAGCTATAGTGTTTGCCTTAAAAGATTTGGAGGCACTATTTGTAAGGGGTGCATGTAGCTGTGTTCACATATCACAAGAGCATGCAATATGTATTTTCTCAAAAAGATTTAAATTTACGTCAAAGAAGGTGGTTAGAGTTATTGAAAGATTATGACATAAGTGTTCTATATCATTTGAGCAAAGCCAATGTTGTGGCTGATGCCCTTAGTAGACTGTCTATGGGTAGTATTGCTCATGTTGAGGACAGTAAAAAGAAGTTAGCTCAGGAAATTCATCAGCATGCCTGACTAGGTGTTCGCTTTGTCAATTCAGCAGAAGGTAGTGTATGGGTGTAGAACAGTTTCAAATTATCTCTAGTTTCCAAAGTGAAGGAAAAGCAGGATAGAGATCCCAGTCTAGTTAAGTTGAAAGAGTTAGTTAGAGATTAGAAAGTATAGGTTTTCTCCTGAGGGAAAGATGGTGTGTTGAGTTTCCAGGGTCATTTATATGGGCTAGGTGTATATGACTTGAGGCATCGAATTCTTGCAGAAGCGCATTGTGCGCGATACTCTATTTATCCAGGGGACACTAAGATGTACCGTAATATGCGGGAGATCTATTGGTGGAATGGGAAGAAGAGGGATATTGTAGAGTCTGTAGCTAAGTTTTCTATGTGTCAGCAGGTTAAAATTGAGAACCAAAAGCCTAGTGGGCCCATACAAGAGTTTAGTATTCCCACATGGAAATGGGAAGAAGTGAATATGGACTTTGTGATGGGTTTGCCTCGTACTCGTCATCAGCATGACTCCATTTGGATTATCATAGATAGCATGACCAAATCATCTCATTTCTTGCTAATTTATACTTTCTATTCAGCCGAGGACTATGCCAAACTCTATATCAGAGAGTTGGTAAAGTTACACTGAGTCCCAGTATCCATCATCTCAGATAGAGGTACCCAATTCATTTCTCATTTCTAGAAAGCATTCCAAAAGGGTCTTGGTACCCGAGTTCACCTCAGTAAAGCCTTCTACCTTCAGATAGATGGTCAAGTAGAAAGGACTATTTAGACTCTAGAAGATTTTCTAAGAGCTTGCATTGTCAATTTTAAGGGTAGTTGGGATGATCACTTTCCTTAGATCCAGTTCGCATACAAGAACAGCTATAATTCCAGTATTCAGATGGTTCCGTTTGAAGCTCTCTATGGTGGGGGATGTATATCTCTAATTTTTTGGTTCAGGGTAGGTGAGGCCGTAGTAGTAGGGCCTGACCTAGTATTCGATGCCTTAGAGAAGGTTTAGTTGATTAGAGAAAGACTTAGGGCTGCCCAGAGCCGACAAAAATCGTATGCAAATGTGCGGAGAAAGGATCTCGAGTTTGAGATCGGTGATTTTGTGTTCTTGAAAATATCTCCCATGAAGGGGGTAAAGAGGTTCGGCAAAAAGGGAAAGCTCAGTCCTCGATATGTCGGCCCTTATAAAATTCTCAGTTGTTTCGAAAAGGTAGCTTATGATCTTGAGTTACCTTTAGACCTAGCACCAGTGCTTCTATGTCTCCTTGCTAAAGAAATGGATTGGTGACCCAGTAGTCATAGTACCCTTAGAGGACGTAAACATTCAGAACGTTCTCTCTTTCGAAGAGGTTCTAGACTAGATCCTCAATCATCAGATTGCTTACTGAGGAACAAAAAAGTTCCCTTAGTCAAAGTTCTTTGGTGGAATTAGTCTGTGAGGGAGCTACTTAGGAAGCAGAAGTAGATATGCAGATCAAGTACCCTCACCTCTTCTTCACAAACTCAGATCTATCTTAAGGTAATAGTCTTTCTTAGCTTTACTCAGTTCCATGTTCAGCTATAATTATAACAAGGTATCCATTGCCATTGCATATTCATTTATGCATTTATGAATCAGTTCAGTCCTATCACGATCAGTAGTACTCTCAGTCAGTTACATAACTCAATAGAACTCCGTCAGTTACAAAATTTAGGAAAATTCAATAAAATTAGTATCAGTTCTGTCCAGTTCAATAGACTCAGCTCTGTGTCTTTTATTTGGGAGTAGGATTCAGCATTGAGTGAACCCAATAATGGGGGCTCACCTGCCAGTAGAGGGTGTGATCCTTAGAATAAATCATTGCATTCCAAAATTATGCAGCTAGCGTAGGTTGAGACATCAAACATGCCAGTTGAGGGTTGATGAGGTGTTTTAACTTTCACGATGAGGTTTCCATTGTTCTCATTAGAGTACCTGCCAGATGAGGGGAACTCTCAGCTTTTCCTTACCCATGGCACAATATTGACACCCTTCCAATTGGGGTTACGGATTGAACCCCAACATAGTTATCTTATCTTATTTGGGGCATGTTGGTTAGATGATTACCTCCCACAGTTTCAGTTTCAGTCTTTAGAATAGAACTCAATTCAGTTCTACAAATCAGGATTGTCAGATACAGTAAACCAGTATCAGAAACCTCAGATATCAGGTACTCAGTATCAAAACTCAGGACTTAGCTTCAGATAAGCTTAGTCATAGTATTTATTTATATGCAAAGTAGTGCATACGCAATATTTAAAGTTGTATCAGTTATCCATGTACTCTCATGTCCAGTTACTCTATATCATACAGTCAGTTATTGTTTATGCATATAAACCTTTGCATTTAACCTTACCCCATCTAGTATACCAGTACATTCCACGTACTGACAAATAAAAACACCCTTAGATATTAACCTCCTATCTTTAAGATAAGAAATAAACCTCTCTTAGGAGATAAAGAACCACCCACCCACACTATAACCAATTCACCAGGGAACCTAAAGAAAACCTTATGAGTTTGACAATCCAAGGATGCATAACAAGAGTATAACCAATCCACCCCCAGAATAACATCAAAACTCACCATATCCAACTCAACCAAATCTACCAAGGTCTGTTTGCTACAACTAAATACCACACACCCCCTATAGACTCTCTCAGTAATAACCGATTTACCTACCATAGAAGAAACAGAAAAGGGATCCAAGATAGCCTCAGGATCAAACTAATATATAGAGCCACGAATGAGGTGACATATTCATGAGTAGACCCCAGATTAAGCAGATAATACATGACACGAGAAAAGAGTTGTAATGTACTAGTAATAATATCAGGTGATTCCTTAGATTCCTACAGAAATGCAAGAGCATACAACCTATTCCAGCCTGTACCAGTACCAGAAGTAGGAGCAGACTTCGAAGTCACAACACTAGGCGTAAGAGTAAAAGATAAAGAAATCGAAGCTTTGACCACTCTTGAAGCTCCCTTACCAAATGGATAATTCTTGAGCATATGGTTTAGCTGGACAAATTTAAAAAACTTTTCCCTTCCTTCATCATAAAAGAACCAATGAAGACGACTATAGAACCGACAAAAAGGGCATGAAGAAGTCGACTAACCCCCACTCGCTTGAGATTGGGCACACTATTCCCAAAAATTATCACCCCTTTGTTGACGCCTATCACCCAAATACTTCGGGTAAAGAGCACTAGTAGTAGAGAAGGAACCTGAAATCCCTCACTTTTTTTTAGCTATTTACCTCTATCTCGACCACCTTGCAACTGAGCATTTCCCAGGTTAGAAAACCTGCTTGTCTTACCCTGCCTATCTCCGAACTCCACCTATTTTCTCTTTTCATCCTCCACCTACTATATATGGACAAATAACCTCAAAATATCCATATCCTTGATCCGTAAAGCAGTCTTTCTTTCTAAGGTAAAATCTTGAGATAGCCCATAAGTGAACCTTCTTATCCTAGCTCTCATGTCAGCCGCCAAATCAGGAGCATACCTTTAAAACTAATTAAATTTTAAGGCATATTCTTTGACAGACATTCTCCCTTAATTAAGATTCATAAACTCCTCTATCTTTGCTTTCCTCGGTTCTTGGGGAAAGAAATGATCCAAAAAAATACCAGAAAAGGCATCTCATAAGGATTACTCCTCCACATCACCTATATCTTGATTCCACTCCTCGTACCATTGGTACAAAATATCTTTTAGATAATAAGCTATAAAGTTTACACCTTCCACATTGGTAGCCTGCATTACCCTAAATATCTTCTCTATTTCATCCAAGAAAGCCTGAGGATCCTCCTCCACCTTCACATCAGTAAAAGTAGGAGGATTCATCTTCATAATCTGGCCAACCCTTATGGCCTCAGCAGACAATCGACCAGATATATCTCGCTCAGCCTGAGCAGCAACCAACTGAGCAATAACATGAATAGATTAGAGAAATTTTGCATTATTCAGCTCATCCCGAGGAGGACTAGTAGCAATCAAAGAATTCCCAAAACAATCAGGGATAGGACCTTGAGATCGAAGACGAACTCCAAACGTAGGACGTACCCCAACAACATTTCCCCCAGATAGGAATAAAGAGTTTTCTTATGTTCCCAACTATGAGGAATGATCTTAAAGATAAACAAACAAGGATTAGATGATATTCTAGGACTTAGACTCCAAGCTTGAAAATAGAATACCAAGAAAGTGAAACATTCCTAAATGTTCTATAATCTCTCTCTTATGAGTGTGGTGCATTATACACACCTAAAAGAGACTCTACTAGACACGGCTTTGTGGACTCCCAATTGACCATGAACCTAAAGCTCTAATACCAACTTGACAGAACCCAACATGGGGTCTTATCGTAATGGGTATCCCAAGTCCGATAGGGACCGGGGACCACCCCCATTACCCAACCCAACCTCCAGCCGCCTGCCTTGAGTTGACTGAATTTCAAATATATAACAAGATAGCATTGTTGGACAGGACTGACTTTAGGATAAATCTATTCATAGACCGACCCGACTATGCCATACCATCCACCAAACCGTGCCGACAAAACCAACTGAGCCAAACCAATACCAAATCAAGGGCCATAAACGAGGCCATAACCAAATGTGTTCCAAACATATTATAAGTAATCCCAAAATGAAATGAGAAGGAACAGTGAGAAATTATGTTCAATAATGTCAGCCTAAAACCAATGCCAATACTAAGGCTGACACTACTATAGATCCCTTCCATACTAACCAATAGTAGTACCATAAGCCTCGAACTAAAAGAATACAAATATCTGATTGGTACATGCCTCCAACCATAGACAAACCTAATATACATAAATAATACAGAGTATGAAATAACATCCATCAAATGGAGCCTTTTAAATAGATAAAAGCTCACCACTTAAATCCAAAGCTAACCCTCGAGTATCCTAATGCTAAGCAGGAGGAGTAGAACATTCGGTTTTTATATTGCATGGGGATACAGCCACCCGAAGATGGGTTAACGAGTGAACTCTCGGATGAACACAGGATAAGGATAAAATAATGTCATTTATATTACCAAGTAAAACCATCTATATACACACAAACCATATATATATATATAACTATGCTGAGAAAGGAAACCAGGATTAGCTTTCCATTAAAACCTTTACCTGGGTTATGTAGCTTTGTCGTCCTAAAACCGCCTACAGGCTATATGGGTTCAGCTCTCCCTGCTGAAAGGGCCCCAGTGCGTGAAGTCGCATGACTAGAGAAATAAACTTGGGATTTCTAGTACATCCCTTAAAATATATGATGTGACATCATGCACACAGTCACTAGGACCAAACCTCACATCGATAAGTATGAGTTTCCAGTTTCGATCCCCTAGGACCTTCACTTTCCATGTCTTTGCTACAGACCCCCTCTTTTAAGCCTAATTAAAACCATTACCAAACAACCAAACCATTATCCATTTATTATTAACCAATGTCATTAATAGTTATATCATCATACCTACTATAACTTGCAAGTATTGTCCTTAGCCAATCCTTTTATTGTTTAGGGGATTCCTATGTACCGATTTTATCCGATTTACTTGGGTGATTCCCATGTACCCCACAAGTAGGCTTATTAAGCCAAAACATTTCTTTAAACTATTCTAAAACCATTTAAACCATTTAGGGTTCCATTACCACGTTTAAACCATGCATAAGTTCCACTAAAAATCCAATAATATAGTGAAAACATTGTTATTGGCATTTTATTAAACACTTTGGGTGCATATTATTTCCAAAACCAATTCCAAATATCAATAAACTTTCCCATGAACTCCAACTATCCAAAACCACCATTAAAGCATATAAAAGCATAATTAAAGCATAGGAAAACTATAACCTAACATTTATAAATAAAACCCCCAAATCATATTTGAAAACCCAAACCATAAAACATTCAAACCATAAAAACATTGTATAAAACCATGACTTTAGTTTGAAGTAACAATGAGGGAAGAGAACATGCCTTAAACCAAGATATTGGTGGAGATAAATCACCAATACCATCCCCAAATCAATTCTTGAAATGAAACCCTAGCTTTCCTTGACCAAGAACTTTAGAGAAGATTTAAGAGTATTTTCTAAGTGTTTAAGAATAAAATAATAGGGAAAATAACATCCCAAGTGCTATATAAATCTTGGGACCTTATTAGGATAAGTGGGGAAATGTCAAGATTGCCCTTACTTAAACTGCATTAAATTCATGTCATAGGGTACGATTGACCCTTATGAGTCGTACCCAGCCTGTACGAGTGGCACCTGTCTCTTACACCTTAGGCCTTACCCTTTGGACCAAACACTGTCCAAGGTAAGACACAGCCAAACCCAATTCGTATTCAAGAGTACAACTGGTACCCATAAACCATACCCCTGGCAGAGTAGAATCCTAAGAGGATTGAACACTATCCCTTATATAAGTCCATGGTATGACTCGTACCCTAACTTACGACTTATGATAAGCTGTAAGTCATTAAGTCTAAGATTAAGTGAATGAACCAAATGACATGTATCTACCAATACGACTCGTACCCCATAGTCGTACCCATTCCAGTAACCAAAATCCACTTTACCAACCAATACTAGTTAGCATAAAACTGGACCATACCATTCCTACCCTATTGTATGAATCATACCCCATAGTCGTGTTATGACCAGAAGCGAGAAATCCAAGAAATTTTCTATGGGTTAAAACCCTTATAGATCTCTTTTTAGAATTCTTATTAAGTGTTTTAGCCCCTTTGTAAGATCATATGGTATGAAGTACATTCTAGTTGTATTTTACTATATTTCAAATTGGGTGGAAGTAGTTGCACTTCCAAACAATGCAGGTAAGAGTGTGACCACATTTCTAAAATAGAACAAATTTTCTAGATTTGGCACTCCAAGGGTACACATTGGTGATGAAGGCTCAAATTTTTGCAATCATCTATTTAAAGCCTTGCTTGAGAAATATTGTGTGAAAAATAGGGTGGCAACACCATACCACCCTCATACCAGTGGTTAAGTTAATGTCTCCATTTATGAGATCGAGTCTATTATAGCAGAAACTATGAATGTCAATAGAATGGATTGGGCTAGAAAGTTGGATGATGCATTATGGAATTATCGAATGACATTCAAGACCCCTATTTATTCTTCCCCATATTAGCTCATGTATGGAAAATCATTCCACTTGCTCGTCGAACTTGAGGACAAGCCATTGTAGGCACTAAAATATCTAAATTTAGAGTGGAGTGATGCAGACAAAATAAGACTTGAGTAGCTAAAGAAAATGGATAAAGTTTTTCTTAGATCTTATGCAAGTTCACCTCTGTACAAAGAAAAGATAAAGGCATACCACGACCGAAAGATAAAAGAAGAGAGTTCACTATCGGAGATAGGGTTATGTTGTTTAAATCTAAGCGTTCTTGTTTCCTAGCAACTTGAAGTCAAAATAGATAGGCTTTATTGAGTGGTGATAGTGTTTCCCTATGGTTCAATTGAACTTGAAAATAGTGAGGGTCAAAAGTGTAAATAAATAGACAAAGGGTGAAACACTATATCGATGAAGTTCAATAGGTAAAGATGGCATGTGATGCAGATCTTGATGGTGCTTAAGTAATCAGTCACACCCGAGTAATTCCATGATGTTAAATTGGGCATTTCACAGAAGGAAACCCATGAATTACTTTGGTGAAGTCTGAGTAGCCAATTTAACCACTCTATGCCACATGTTAAATCAATCGTTGCTTAGAAGGTAACCCAATAATTTTGTACTTGTTTAATTTATAGGGTAGTGTGTGCTACGTGTGTTGGGATAATGCAAGAAATAAGGTAAGGAACTAGAACAAAAATAGAACCCACAAAAGCATTGTATGATTATTAGAAGATCGTGGTGCAATTGAACTTCAAAATTATCACAACCCAATTTACGAGATATAATGGCACCTGTTAAATCCCGCCAGTATGTAAGCCAAACCATAACCTAGAGCTAGCGAAATGGGTCTATTCAGTAGGAAATGCACAATATAGGTGAAAATGAAAAATACACTTATAAATAAGCAAGAATTCTAAACAAAATAATGTAGTCGATACGATATACCATCCATGACCTGGTAGAGCTAGTACAAGAGCATCTAATAATAATACAACTTAAAGACTTAGAATAGTCAATAATATCTATCTCAATAACAAAATAATAAATCTAAAAGATAGAGTAAAATGGGTGAGTCGAACTCCATGAGCTCACCCTATTTATGAAAATATCAATGCAGCACTATCAACGATCAACAACGATAGCTAGTACTCAAATTTGCGCCAAAAATGTACAGAAGTGTAGAATGTGTACTAAAACATTGGGTACTCAATAAGCCGAATCATAATGTAAGTATGTAAAATGCAAGATAACATAACTAACTCAAGGTATAGACATGAACGCGAATCGTCTCCAACATTGTTGTACATAATAAGTAAGTACATCTGAATAACAGTATAACATAAGGAATCAACACATGCCAATATCAATGTGCATAATAAGTACCAATATGGAATAATAACTTATCATAGAGCATCAACACAATAAATTACAAATACAAAATTGGCTCGCATACACCAATTAGGGCAAAAAAAGTAAATAACTCATAATAGACTCCCATACACCTGGAGAGTACACTTAAGATACAATAAAGAAACCATTCACCATTTACATAAAACAAACTACTTATTAAAATATTATTCTATAAGTTATCATCAATCAGTTATTTACCAATATTTGACAATTTACCAACATTAAGCAACTGTATTATTAATACTCGCTAGTTGCCACTTATTACTTAGCTATTTCTTATTAACTAATTTATTTGATTACTACTGATCATATAACCTCTAGCCACCATTTAAATATTATTCACCACATATCCACTAGTTATTAGTTATCAACTAGCCAATTTTTATTAACTAACTATCCCTTAGCAATTAATCCTTGTTTACCAACAAGTCATGATTAGCCACTCAAATAATATCCACCACTAATCCTCATTTATCACTAATCATCAAATATACCACTTTGTAATCACTTATCACTAACCCATAATTATCACTAATCCTCAAAAGTCCACTAATTATCATAATTACCACGTTTGGACTATATCTACATCCTTAATATCAACATCATACCCAACTACATATAAGTGTATATATATATACACACTAATATATATATATATATATATATATAAATGTATATATATATTTATATAAATAATCCATACATAGGGAATAACCGGACTCAAACCGGTAGATGTGCACATAGGCAAATTAATAAAGTCATTCTTCGGTCTTGTCGGACATCAATATAACAATAATATCCTTTGGTCTTTTTGGGTATCAATATATCATCATAATCATCCTTCGGCCTTTTTGGGTATCAATGTATCATCATAATGTCCTCTAACCTTGCCGGGTATAATCAATATCAACATCATCTCTCGAAATTGAACCGGGTATATAATCTATGTCATAAGTTTCAACATAATCAAGCATCATGATTTCTAGCATAATTAATATCATAATTTATCATATAATCAATTATCATGACATCTAGCATGAATAATTACACAATTGTTGGCATCATTAATAAGAATATTTTCCAACATGATTACTAACATAATTGTTTAGCATGATCATAATCATAACCAATATCATGAGCAATGACTTATCAATAGTATGTTTAATGGCTTACCATTATCATAAAAGATAGCTTATCAATAGCTTGAATAATAGCTAATCATGGCATAATCTATAGCTTGTCCATAGTATAGTCAATAACATAATTTATGACTCAGGAAATATCATAGTCAAGGGCTCATCCAATGGTATATTTGGTAGCCCAATCAATAGCCAAAATAATAACATAATCCATAGCTCGTCATGAGGTTAACCAATAAATCATCCATATGGCATAATCACTTAGGCATCACTTCCAATGCCATTCATCATAGTCAACAAGTACTAAGGTTCATCAATATTGCATCAAAAGGGCATTCCCTAGGCATTTAATAAGTTATAGGGGTTTCAAGATAACTATTCATCAATCTTGGTTTAAGGTTGGTAAAAGAGTCCACTTCTAAATTCCCAAAATATATTCAAAGTCAAATCCTACCCCGGACTAAGCTAAGGTATCTAAACCCACTCTTAGATATATAGCAAGCCACAATTATCCCTAAGGTAGAGATTCTTCCTAAGCACTTCAACTAAATTAATGAGAACTAAGAAAACCTTCATTAATGTAAGGAACTAAGGCCAATTTATTCTAAGCATAATCCACTAGAGCATTTTACTTAATTTTGACCAATCTGAGGCATTCTCATACTAAACATGAGTAATGAAGTCCAATTCACTAAGGCATCAGAAAACATGTCAAGTATTTCAACTCTATAGTTTTAAATTAACTTAAACGGTCCAACTAACCTAAGACTTGAATTTCATCAATAAAACAACTAAAAACCATCCCAAATCTAACATAATATCATAAGAATACTATGATATAGTTCAATCTAATAAAGGAAAAACCTAGCCTACCTTGACGTCGAAGAAACCCACCAAACCACTAAACCACTACTTTTACCTTCCAAGAAACCTCCTCAAGATGCCAAAATATCAAAAAAAACACTTGACTCATCAATACAAGAATAATGATACCCATACTACACCATGTGCTTTGGTTCCAAAATTACCAAAAAACCACCATATGGGTCCCACTTATGGAAATCACATTTTTTAAACCAACCCAATGTAATCTCAAGCTCAAGGAATCATTACCCTAAAAAAATTGATGAAAACCAAGATAAATTGGGGCTAAAATCAAGTCTTAAGGGTTTTGAGGTTTTGAGCAAGAAATCAAGAAATTTCACCAAGAAAAGGGTGAATTCTTACCTTAAATCAAAAGATAATTGCAAAAATAAATGTTACTCAAGCTCCCAAGACACCCACAAATCTAAATTTTAAGATCCCACACTATTCTAGGGTTCATCTTTCAAGAGAAAAGATGGAAAATGCCCAAAATCATGGAAAAGGGCTTTATTTATACCCAGTCCAGGTTCTCGAGAGTCATTATCATGTTCCCGAGGTGTGCAATCGCCATATATTATGGCTACATAGAACAATCATAATTGCGACCCCTACTGTGAGATCACACCACTGTAATCATGGCCCAAGGATGGCGATCACAGCTGCATCAGTTGACAACTAAAACTTGGAAATTCTTCCATGTTTCCGTCAAGCCCTCGTGATTAATTCATAATCCCATATACATAAATGAACTATGTAACCATACCCAATTTGATGTTTCAGACATGATGGCTCACTAAAATTCCCATTTGAGGTCGTTTTAACCAAAAGTGGGTTCCACACATATTTTTTATTTTCTTAACTTTCTGACTAATATGTCGAAATAAGCCCGAGTGCCTCGAGACCTGTACCAAAGGTCTACCTAGCCTAAAATCAACATTCTAGAGCTGTTCACACAGTCAAATTTTCATATGAGATCTGTTTACTAAAGTTTTTACCCAGTGACCATTTGGAACCAGCATAGACTTCTAAATAGAAAATTGATTCTAATACCCCAACGAACTGCCCGATGACAAAACCGTCAATCCCAGAAAGTCATAAATAACTTGAGAAAGCTATAGAAAATATATAATGGAATAAATAAGTGTTAATATGGAAAATATCCTGACTGTTCATTACAAAAATAGAGAGGGTCAGAAGTCTAAAGTAAATAGCTAAAAGGTGAAATCGTATCTCGATGATTTTGAAGAGGTCAAGATGGTATGTGATGTAGATATTTATTGTTCTTGAGTAATCTGGCGCACCCAAGTCATCCCACAATGTTAAATTAGGCACTTTATTGGAGGTAACCCATGGGTTAGTTTGGTAAAGTATGGGTGACCAATCTAACCACGTCATACCACGATGTTAAATCAAGTGCTGCTTGGAAAGAAACCCAAGTATTTTTTACTTATTTCATTTATTGCTTAATATGTGTTACTTGTGCAGGGATAATGTAAAAAGAAACTAAGGAATTGGTACAAAAATAGATCCCACAAAAACATTGTACGATCATTAGAAGTGATTATGGGTTTTGTCATCTGTATGTGATCTAGACAAGTAACTTTTATGAGTTGATCCTATGATTGAGCACCAACGAACTTACCAAGAACAAAAAATCGAGGTATCCATCATCTAGTTTCATATTAAAAATCAACATTTAGGTAATGGAACCTCTGATTTGAAGGAATAATTATTATTACATACAATAATCATCCTTAAGCTTCATTGGTTCCTAGGTAAGTTTTGTTCACCCTCTTGTTATGAGTACAACGTTTTGTTCACCCTCTTGGTATGAGTACATAAAATAATCATTGTATAGTCCTATGATTGTAGGTATGAGTCATCTATTGGGTCCTAAAATTTTAATAAATTACCCAATCTGACTTGACATGACTTGGTTTGTTAAGCGACGTAATACTATCATATTCTCTTTCAAACTCTATTTTACATCTACAGTGCATAAGTAAATGCAAAAAATGTGAAACTCTCTCTTAGGTTTGCTGCAATTTCAATTTCTTATCCTTTACTCCTTTAATTTTTTTGAACTCTTCAAGTTTCAAGGCACTTACATTTTGTTGAAAGTAAGTAATTCACATATATGGTTAAATTTTTTCTAATGTTTAAGACATAAGAGAAAAAAATTCATACATACCTTATAGAGTGCCAAGTATTTGATAATATGAGTTCATATGGAGTAGAGGAATCAACATTAATCAAAATTTGAGCATTGTGAACGTGTTTTGTTAAATGGGTGTAGAAGGGGGAAGTCTGATTATGCCTTAATATTGATAGATTAGTCAAAGTTAGGTCAATATCTTGAGTTTTAAATATTAAATATTATTTCAAACTCTATGACAAAACCTACGATCGTCGTTCCTATGTACGATCGTAGGTTGGATCATTGTGGAATCTCGTTTGTAAGGTTGTAGGAGTTCATCAAATGGTCATATCCCACGATTTTTGCATCTGGTATGATCATGGGTAGTAGGCGCTTGATGTGACAACCCTCGGGATATTTTTAGAGGGACTTCCTATAATATCAAAAAGACTATCGTTCTTTCATACCATGGTTGTGTCATAAACTATTTGCATAAAATACTGTGTGCCATTTTTTTTGTTACTTTAAGAATAACTAATTTTCCTACAAGTACTATGGCACCTAAAGTGAAAGAAAGATGAGGTTGATCACAAGGAAATAGAAAGAAGTAGGAACTTAAAGACCAACCCTCAGCCTAAAAGACTAAGTCAGAGGAATCTAGTCATTTGGAAGTTAAATTTTCCTCAAGCAGAACTAAAGATCAATATGATCCTCAAACCACTATGTCAAAATCTTTTAACCAAGCCTCCCCCATCCACAACATTGGTGTCTTTGGCTACCCCGATTGAGGCTTCCCAGATTACTTGGGGAGTTTAAGCTAAAAACCTAATTAGGCATGAGCCAGTGGCTTCTAGGGATAATGTCATGACCCCAGGTTACCCCTAGTCATAACATGATGCTTAGAACCACAAGTGATCCCAAGATAACCTATGTACTGACATACTACACGAGCAACTGATTTAAATTGTATATAAAATATAAATTTGTTGAGCAGAAACATAATCACGAGGAAATCTAAATAAGTATAATACTGGTAAAGTTTACAACATGATAAAACTGAAGAAAGAACTTGAATTACTTATCATGACTCTGATTGACTATCTATAAAGCCTCTACTAACTGACTATAGATAGTTGGGGCATGCCTCAAACTACCACTAATCAATACATATGGATAATTAAAATATAACACATGAATTTCAATAGACTGGAGTGTAAAATCACAATTGTCAATTTTCAGTAAAGCTCTGTGATCATGGCACATCATAAAGAAGTCACATTTCACATTTGGCAATTTCCAGTGAGCCAACGCAATAATGGCGCGTCGCGCTAGTGGCCAAAATGGCAATCCATAGGGGAACCGAGGATAGTGGCGCGTCCCGGTGGCCTAAAAAATTAGCACTTTTGGTCGTTTTTCCAGTTCTGATTTAAAATTTAATAAGGACATTTTGGTCAATCACCAAGGCTCTAATTCGTGTAAAACACATCATTAAGCATGTTTCAAAGCACTTTATGCTTATTTCATCAATTTTCTCTCAAAAGAAAACCCTAAAGCTCAAACTTTCTCTCCAAGAAAACCTAATTTCTGCATTAATTCTCCAAGGAAATTCAAGATTGAGGATTTCTAACTCAAAAAATCAAAAGATTCAGCTTTAAAAGCATTAATAAAGACCCAAGATTCAAGTCTTAGCATCTAGTTCATCAATTGAGGTATGTGGGATTTTTTCAACAAAGATAATCCTTTCATCCTTGTGCCCAAAACTTATTTTAATTACAAATTTACTGAATTTTATGTGATTTTCCATGAAATTGAAGTTAGGGTTTATACCTAATATTGCTATTTATAAGATTATGAGATTTCAAGTTATTTCAAAGTTGAGTTGCATGTTTATGTTCATATTTTCAGGAATATTGCAGAAATTTCCAGATTTTGAGTTTATTTATCAATATTTACATTATTAAGCATGAATATTTTCCCTTAGACTAAGGAACAAAGAAGTTCCCTTGGTCAAAGTCCTTTTGCAGAATCAATCTATTGAGGGCGCTACTTTGGAAGCAGAAGAAGATATGCGAGCCAAGTACCCTCACCTCTTCTCCACAAACTCAGATTTAGCCGAAGGTAATACTCTTCATTAATTCAGTTCTTTTCTAACCACAGAGTCAGCTATATAGTTGTCCTCATGTAAGTTCATGCACTCACAGAAGTACTTAGAAGCTTAGAATAATTAGATTTAGTTTTGCAATTTATTTCAGTTGTGCATGCTATCATATATCCTTAAATTCCTTAATATTCTTAGTCTAATAAGCAACATTTGAGGACTAATATTTCCAATTGGGAGATATTGTAATACCTCATACTTTTCTTAACTCAATTTGATGTCTAGAATGTCAAGCATTAGCTTCAAGAAAGAATGACTTTCCATACTTGTGAAATTCTTTAGTTTTAGACCCTCTAATGCGTAGGAAATTAAATTAGCTTTCAAACGATATAAGATTCTCCAAAATTTGATAAACGAGTAAGAAGTTATGGCAATTTTAAATTTCTGTCATAAAACATTGTGATTTGCACCCTTAATGCATCGCAGAGAGGTGTAAAATCACAATTGTCAATTTCCAGTTAAGCTCTACGATCATGATGTATTGTGGAAGAGTCCTACTTAACATTTGGCAATTTCCTGTAAGCCTACACGATATTAACGTGTCGCATCAATGGCCAAAAATGGCAATCCAAAGGGGAACCACGATTGTGGCACATCGCGGTGAATGCCCAGTTCCCACTCATTTTTTTCTAGTGAGCCACCGCGATAGTGGCACATCATGGTGGCCTAGCAAATTGAGACTTTTGGTCTTTTTTCCAATTCTGATTTAAAGTTTAATAGGGGCATTTTGGTCAATCTCCAAGGCCCTAATTCATGTAAAATACATCATTAAGCATGTTTCAAAGCACTTTATGCTTACTTCATCAATTCTCTCTCAAAATACAAACTTAAAACTCAAACTTTCTCTCCAATAAAAGCCAACTTCTCCATTAATTCTCCAAGACAATTCAAGATTTTGGATTTCCAACTCAAGAAATCCAAAGATTCAACTTTAAAAGCATAAATAGAGACCCAAGATTCAAGTCTTGGCATCTAGTTCGTCAATTGAGGTATGTGGGGTTTTTCAACAAGAATAATACTTTCATCCTTGTGCCCAAAACTTATTTTAATTATAAATTTACTAAATTTTATGTGATTTCCTATGAAATTGAAGTTAAGGTTTATACCCAATATTGCTATTTATAAGATTATGAGATTTCAAGTTATTTAGAAGTTGAGTTGCATGTTATGTTCATATTTTCATGCATATTGTAAAATTTCCAAATTTTTTGGTGATTTATCAATATTTACATCATCAAGCATGAACATTTTGATGTTTTGACATGCGTTTAATGCATGGGTCATTAAGTCCCTAATTAGAGATTTGCTATTTCAAGATTATTTGTGCTATGAGCACCTTATGATAAGGTTACTCTCATATTTTTAATAAAGATTTGACCTTTTGGTCTTAAGCTAAGATAAAGAATCCACATTGTTCATATGACTTGAGATTCAAAGAAAGAAAAGCATAACTGGTTTTCTTGTAAACCCTTGTGCTATTTTGAAACGGATTTCCTAAGATCCTGAGTATAAGAATGGGAGTATTATTTAGTACTAAGATGGGCATGTTACCAATGTTTAATACCCCAAAACTACGTGCCCCCATAGGATTAAGATTATTCTCACTTCTACGTGGATGAATAAGATTATTATCACTTAAGATAAGAAGTTTTATTCCGATGGTAAGGGTACAACAGCTCTCCCCAATGTGGGTAAGACGTTGGACTCCATGAATACTCACATGGTTTATGTCGGTTAGAAGAATCTCCCAAAAGAAGACCCCTAGTCTTAAAATAGTCTATTGGTTTAAAGCCTTAAGATAAAAGCATATGTTTTGGAAGTTGTATTTTTTTTAAGATTCTTAAAGTCTTGAGATGAAGTATTTCCCTTACAGTTGATAAGATAATGTAGTAGTTTTCAAAAGAACATATTTTGGAACTGAATGTAATGGCTCACATGATTTATATTATATGCTTTATTGTTCATGATTTATGATCCCCAGTTTTCATATTACTCAAGCCTATGTGAGTCATTTATATTTACCATGCATGATTTTATAAATTATGATGATATTATTTACTTATTACATTCACCCCCATATGCTCAGTACATTCCCAAAGTACTGATCCATATATACGTCTGTGTGCTACATTGTCTCATAATGTAGGTTTAGGTGCTCAGTTTCAGTAGGACGAATGATTTCGAGCATCTAGATCTACATCCCTACAGTTGGTGAGCTCTCATAGTTTGAGGACTTTGTTATTCAGACTTTTAGTTTATTAGTAGATATTTAGAAATATTTTCAGATAGTTTGGGTTGGCTGGGGGTTTGTCCCAGTGGCTCTCTCGTTTTAGTCAGTAGAGGCTTATCGGACTACTAGATTCAATTTTAGATTTCAGTTACAGCCTTCAGATTTTCAGTATTTGCTTTATTAGACTGATGAGATGAGCATTTTCAGATATACTCAGATGATTCAAATAGTTTTCACATTTATTATAAATTTACATTATTTTGAGATTCAGGTTTAATAGAAGGTAGCGATGGTTAGCTCAGGACTACTTGTAGTTTGGAGCACCGTGTGGCATCCCAAGAAATCATATTTTAGGGCGTTACATAAATATACGTGATGAAAATATGATTACATGACTGATTCTAAAATATTACACATGACTGGACTGATTTTGTGAATACATGACTGACATGAGAAAGATATGTAGCTAAAACTGAGCATGGAAAAAGAGAAATTCTAAGAAGATTGATACCTTAAGTTAAGTCTAAGTTTGTAGAGAAAAGATGAGGGTACTTTCTCCACATATCTGCTTCTGCTTCCCAAGTGGCTCCCTCAACGGACTGATTTCTCCAAAGAAATTTGAATAGGGGAACTTCTTTGTTCCTTAGTCTATGAATTTGTCGGTCAAGGATTTCGACTGTAATTTTTTTGTAAGAAAGGTTGTTCTAAACATCTACACTTTCTAAAGGAACAGCTACAGCTGGGTCACCAATACACTTCTTCAGCAAGGAGATATGGAATAATGGGTGCACTGATGCTAAGTCTGCAGGTAACTCAAACTCATAAGCCACCTTTCCAAAATGGCTCAAAATTCTATAAGGGGCAACATATCGAGTACTAAGTTTCCCCTTATTAACAAACCTCTTTACTCCCTTTTGTAATGCCTCAGAGTACACCCTAGGCATCGTACGGTGCTTACAGTCCTGAGGGACCACAAGCTAACCCCTAGACGCTATAGTACTACCCCTCCATTCAAGGACTGGTTCATTTGGAAACTAAAAATGAACTACTATGTTTCTACAATCAACTGAAGCATAACATGAATGGAGCCAATCCATGCCAAGAATGACGTCAAAATTCGTAATCTCTAACTCTACAAGGTCTACTGAAGTAACTTTCTGAGACAATGTAATTGGGCTATTCCTGTATACCCGCCGGGCTATAATAGAGACACCTACTAAGGTAGACACTAAAAAGGATTCTGCTAAAATCTTAAGACTAACACCAAAATCAACAACTATATAAGGGGTGACAAAAGAAAGAAATGCTCCAGGTTCTAGTAAAGCATAAACAAGTAAATAAAAAACCTACAACGTACCAGTAACTATGTTAGAAGAACTTTCCTGATCTTGTTGGGACTGAAGTGCATAGAGCCTGTTCTGATGCTGACCACTAGTAGCGCTAGAAGTGGCACCCTGCTGAGTTGGGCAGCCGGCTGAAACTGATGACTAATAGGATTGGCCCTATTGGCATAAATCCCTACCTTTTTGAGAAACTAATCGACACTCTCGGATTTGATGACCTGGCTTTCCACACTCAAAGCATACATTACTGCCAGCTCTACACTCGCCCTGATGGTTTTTACCATATTTTTGGCAAAGAGGATTTGTATGACCACTGTTTACACTTCCTTGGGACTTAGAGCCTGATGCTCTATCCCTATTATCATTTTTGAATTTGAGTACTAGGGCACTAGCTGAAGATAGAGCAAGAGCTGGAGATTTTTAATAGAACTAAGGATGATTACCACCTTCTAAATTCAGCTGAGAAAAATTAAAGCTACCTATTCTAGCCTACTTGTTATCTTTCTCTTTCTCCTTATTCTCCTGCTTCGCAATCTATTGAGCATGGAACATAAGCCTAGATATGTCCATCTCTTTAATTAACATCGTCCTTCAGTCCTTGACCACGCTGTCAGATACCCCAGACTCAAACTTGCTCATCCTAGACCTGCTATCATCCACGACATGAGGAGCATACCTAGCTAGCTGAGTAAACTTAAGGGAATACTCCTTCACACTCATGTTTCCTTGCCTCAAGTTCATAAACTCTAATACTTTAGCTTCCCTCAGCTCCAATGGGAAGAATCTATCTAAGAAAGTTGTATCAAACTTCTCCTATTCTATAGGCCCTGCGTTTATGCCTCTATCCCCTTTCCACTATTTAAAATAGGTATGGGCTACATCCTACAACTGATAAGAAGCCAACTTAGCACTCTCACTAGAAGTCATCCCCAAAATGTTTGTTACCTTCTGTACCATGTCTAAGAATTCCTGCGGATCCTCTCAAATTTAAATCTTAAAAATAGAGGAGGATTCATTTGGGTAAAGTCCTGAATCCTAGCTGCAGCAGTATTGGCCATTATGTTTGCTGAAACATGACTGGATAAATATTTTGATTCACTACAAAGTGAGCTAGAGTAGTGAATGCATCTCTAAACTCTGCATGAGAAATATTTTCTTACAGGGGATCTTTCTGAATGGGTGGAGGTGTTGGCTGGTTCATATTTCATCTTCCGTAGTCCTTCTAGGAGGCATGTTATGTAAACAAAAGGGATAATAGATTATACAGAGAGTTTAACATGAGCTCATGCTCAGTCACACGACATAAACACAGAAAGAAGTAAACTTTTCTTAAAATCCCTCATATCCTCTTGTCCATAAGTGCGGCGCACTTCATATGCATGCACAAGACTTTAGTCAATGATAATTTTAGACTCCCTAGGACACTTTAAAACCTTAGGCTCTAATATCAAGTTTATAACACCTTTAGAGTACATCCTGGACATTACATGGTGCTTACAGTTTTGAGAGACCATAAGCTAACCCATGAGCTAGTACCTACTGTGAGCACTAAATAAGATAATAACATAAGCGGGAGAACAATCGATAAGACATAAGGTTTTAGCAACTAAAATCAATACTGCATCATAAATCTACAAAATATTTGCTGGAAACAATTGTCTAAAACTAATAAAATAATAACAAAACTGACTAACTATCTGTACTAGCCTAAAAAGCCTCTACTGACTAACTGTGAAGTTGATGGGACAAGCCCCCAACTAACTCCATCTGAATGGAAAATACTGAGCTAATAAAACAACTGAGATAAATAGACTATGTCCTTGAAATATGAGGACTCACCACTACTACAGCTGAAAGATACGAGAAATCATCCTCGATTAGACACAGTAGTAGGGCAGGGTAAAGATATTGACATTTTAGAGAAGGATATTTCTAGGTCCTTATATGGTGAAGATTTTGAGCCTACAACAAAGTCTTCAAAATATGATCATCGAATGACGAATTTGTAAAAATTAAAGCAGTTATGTTTCAAGGATAAACTGATGCATACAAGTGGTTAGCTGGCCATATTATAGAAACTAAGTAAGAGGTTGAATGGGTAAGTGGTAAAACAATCTACAGAAATATACTGAGATTCACTACCAAGGATTGGTGGTCCATTATCAGGCACCATATAGCACCAACCAGAAATGATAACCACTGAGTGCTGAAATACAAGAATGGTTGCATTATTTAATATAGAATGGATCTAAATATTATATAGATAATTATACAAAAGATTTAGTAGAGGTTACTACTATTTCACAGTACTCTAATCTTTTCGAGCCTGGTGACATTATGTTGGGATTTAAATGTGCCTTATATTCTAGTAGTTGATAGATTTATTCAATCAACCAAGACCATAAATATAACCTTGATCAAGGATGATTCAAACCTATTGTCTCAAGCCTAAGGTATTTTGCTATATTTTCCTACAAAAAATGTTGAAAGAGGTGCTCCTACTACAAAGATCCCTACTTATAAGGTTGGTGTTACTTAATGTAATAACCGTGCCTTTTTCCTAGCTAGAAATCATCTTAAGGATGCTAGGACTTACTTTAAAATACAAACCTATCTTTGTACATATAGTATTTTTGGAGATTTCACTTTCTATCACGTGGGTAATTGAGTTAGCTTTCCAATGGTACCAATTTAGTACAAATCCGACATCAGACAAGGAAGTTATGGACGTTTTACTTGGAACTGTCGAAAATGCCCAGGTATGACAGCCAAGTTGATGGACCACCACATAAGTGACGGACCACCACTTTGACCGTCACAGCCAAGGTAGTTAAGCTATGTTTTGGATAAGGACTGGCGGACAAGTTGACGGAGCATGAAAGTTATGACGGACCGTCATCCAGGCCGTCAACTCTTGTCTAGTGAACCCTATTTCTGGTCCACTTCTAACGGGCTAAGTGACGGATAGTCAAGTGTCTGACAGACCGTTATTCGAACCATCACATGCCATGTTCATTTTATTTCTAGTTCATTTTAACAGGGGTAATTTGGTCACTTATCACTCGCCTACATATACCCAGTTAAGTCCGAATTCAGCCATTATGCTCATTATTATTTCAAAAACAAAAACTAGGATTTGTCTCTAAATTTAATCTCCAATAAAAAGACCCAATCCTCTTTAAGAATCAAAGGATTTCAAACCCTTCAAGTTCAAAACATCAAGAACCCTGAGTCAGGTATGTGTAGAGTTTATCTATGAACCCCTTTCGTTCATAGAGTTCAAGAACCATGCTTTTAAATGAGAAACTTTGGTTTCCTTGTTGTTATGTGATGTTGTTCATGTCAATGATCATTGTTTAAGATTCAAGATATTAATTTATGTTGACGTCCATGATGTATGCATGCTTGTAGTTAAAACCCATGAATTTTGGTGGTTCAAGATAATTAAAATTGTTGAGAAAACCTATACACCAAAGTGTGCATGCAAGGTGTTTGTTAAAATGCCTAGAATGCTAAAAATCATGTTCCCATGACCCCATAATATTTAAATGACAAGCTATGTCAACTCTTAAGATGATTCCACATGAACTTCCATAATATTGATATGTGTTGCTAGTATGATTATGCAATGAACATGATATTAAGGTTGTGCAAGTACTTCCATGTGACATGAAATCCTTTCCATGCAATACATTGTTAATAACCATGCTTAGTATGAAATCCCTTATGTAAGATATTATGAATTGCGGACTCAAATCTTATGATCAAGTCATGTCATGTGTGTCAATTTCCTTCCATCGAGTCCTGGGGGTATTCATACCCAAAAAATATAGTTGTGTTCCTAGAGCCAAGTCACGTTACCCCAATAATCTCATTCAAGCCATGATCTATAGAACTCAGTCAGTCATGTGACTTAAGAAACCTCCGAAATCTCATGATCTCAGCAAAATCTTAGATAGTAGTGCTATTCCGTCAATCAACAGAAGTCAGTTACTCATTCTATGTATAGTTAGTTAAATCATGTTTAGTCTCTTCAGATGGGAGTAGAAGTTAGCACCGAGTGAACCCAAGGATGAGAACTCACCTGCCAGTTTACGGAGTGATTCTTAGTAGTCATCCTTGTGTTCCAGAACTACATAGCCAGCGTAGGTTGAGACATCTTAACCTGTCAGAATAGGGTTGATGAGGTGGCTTAACCTGTCAGTTTATGGTTCCCACCGTTCTCATTTGAGTACCTGCCAGTTGAGGGTCACTCACAACTGTCCTTACCAATAGCGTGGTATTGACACCCCTCTAGTCGGGGCAGAGATTGAACCCCAACTTAGCTATATGCATTATTGGGGCATGTCAGGTAAACAACTAACTACCACAGTTTTAGGCTCAATATCTTTATAAGAACTCAGATAGTTCTTCATATATAGTATACTAGGACTGCTAGATACGGTTAAATTCAGTTATAGTACGGAACTCAGATAGTTTCATCAGACCCAGGACTGTCAGACACAGTTACCCATGTTGACAGAACCATAGTTTTAGTCATGTCAGAAATCAGTAAATCATGCATTAGCGTATAGATCCACTATTACATATTTACATTTCAAGTTATTATGTATGTATGTTTGCACTCTCACGTTTATATTAGTCAGTCAGTTAGCATTGCTCATGCATGTAAACCCTTTTTATTTAGCCTACCTCACTCGTATACTCAGTACTCCAGTTGTACTGACATATTTGTGCTATGGAGCTTTCTTTTCATGTTACACCATAGGTTCAGAGACACGAGTTTCAGACCAGCAGTAGCAGTCGCATTCTAGTATACAGAGTTGCAGTGAGTCCTCTTCATTCGAGGACGATATGATTTTATTTATTCATTTATTATTTCAATTAGCTATCAGTTTACGAAGTTAGTTGGAGACATATTCCTTCAACTCCTTATTCAGACAGTGTTTAGAGGCTTTTAGATTTAGTTCAGATTTGATTCAATTTTTAGTTGTTTTGGGTATCTTTCACCCATATGGATGTTATTTTACCAGATTCTTTATTTAGTTGAACCTTATGGCCTACATGTTCATATTTTCTGTATTATTATGATATATATTGTAGTGTATAGGTACAGATATCAGTCATGGGTTAGCTTGTGTCGTTCGGGGTTATATGCACCATGTAGCATTCCGGTTAAGAAAAATTAGGGCATTACAAACTTGGTATCAGAGCCTAAGGTTCAACAGAGTCCTAGGAATTCTGAAAGCCACATCTAGTAGAGTCTTGTGCATGGGTGTGTTGCATGCCACATTTATGTGCCAGAGGCTATGAAATGTTTTAAGAACAGTTTTCCTTCTTTCAGTATTCATGTCGTGCTAGTGAGCATAATCTCAAGTTAAACTCTCAGTCTAATCCGTTCTTCTCTTATTTTAGAATATGCCTCTAAACAGAAGAAACCAACCAGTTCCTCAACCTGAAGACCCTTTGGACGAGAATGTTTCTCATACAGAGTTTAGAGCCGTATTCACAACACTTGCTCAGTCCATGGCTGCCCAAAATGAACGGCCACCAGTTATTCCAGCCAATCCAGCGGCCAATTCTGCAGCAGCCAGAATTCAGGACTTTACCCGAATGAACCCTCCATCTTTCTTTGGGTTAAGTCTGATGAAGACCCTCAAGAGTTCATTGACCAAGCCCAGAAGGTCATTTACATCATGGGAGTTACTTCTATTCAGAGCACCGAGTTAGCCGCATACCAATTACAAGATGTTGCTCACACTTTGTACAAACAGTGGAAGTCTGAGAGGTTAGAGGATGCAGGTCCTATAGAGTGGGAGGAATTTGTCACAACTTTCTTAGGCAGATTCTTTCTCCAAGAGCTGCGGGAGGCCAAAGTTTTGGAGTTTATCAAACTCAGGCAGGGAAATATAATGGTTACGGAGTATTCTCTCAAATTTACTCAGCTAGACAGATATGCCCCTCATGTGGTTGCAGACAATAAGGCTAAGATGAGCAAATTCATGTCAGGAGTGAATGATATCATGGTAAATGAGTGTAGATCTGCGATACTGAACAGTGATATGACTTTAGCCAGGCTCATGACACATGCTCAGCAAATAGAAAAGCAAAAGGTTAGGGCTAGGAAGAGGCAGAATAAGAGGCCAAGATCAGACAGTTTCAGTTTTGCTCTTCCCAAATTAGAGGGAGAAAATCATTCCCAGTTTCGTCCCAAGACATCAGCTCCAGTTCATTCTTCAGCCAGTGCTCTAGCTCTAAAGTTCAGAGATACAGCACCCGACTCTAAATCTTAGGGTAGTGTCAGTAATTCCTGAACTAATCCCCTATGTCAAAAGTTATGGTAAGAACCACCAAGGTGTTTACAGAGTCGGTAGTGATGTTTATTTTAATTGTGGCAAGCTAGGCCATGGAGTCAGAGATTGTCCTCAGTCCAGTTATCAGGGTCAGAAAAATCATTCCACAGCTCATTCCAATTGCCCAAACCAGTAGGGTGCCATTTCTAGTGCTACTAGTGGGCAACACCTAAACAAACTCTATGCTCTTCAGACTCGAAAGTATTAAGAAAATTCTCCTGATGTCATTGCTGGTATGTTACAGATTTTTTATGTTCATATTTTCGCTTTGCTAGATCCAGGCGCGTCCTTGTCTTTTGTTACTCCGTACACAGTAGGGGATTTTTGAATCAGTCTCGAAATTTTAGCAGAGCCCTTTTCATTCTCTACCCTAGTGGATAAAACCATCATAGCTTGGTGGTTATACAGGAATTGCCTGGTTATGATATTTCAGAAATCCACGTCAGCAGATTTAGTCAAATTAGAGATGACTAATTTTGATGTCATTCTCGGCATAGATTGGCTTCATTCCATCTATGCCACAGTCGACTGCAGGACCCGAGTAGTTCAATTTCAATTCCCGAATGAGCCCATCCTAGAATAGAAGGATAGTATTTCATCTTTCAGGGGTCAGCTTATTTCCTACCTTCGGGCAAGGAAAATGATTTCAAGGGGGTGTGTGTATCATCTCATGCATGTAAAGGATTCCAGTTCTAAATCTCCCAGTCTCGAATCAGTCCTAGTGGTTAATGAATATTCAGATGTCTTTCTTGAAGATCTTCCAGGCATTCCTCCCGAAAGGGAAATAGACTTCGGCATAGACCTTCTCCTAGATACTCATCCTATGTATATTCTACCATATAGAATGGCACCAGAAAAACTTAAGGAACTAAAAGATCAGTTGAAGGATCTCTTAGATAAGGGATTTATCAGGCCTAGTATATCCCCATAGGGTGCACCAGTCTTATTCGTGCACAAGAAAGACAATTCTCTTAAGATGTGTATTGATTATCGTCAACTCAACAAAGTCACGGTCAAGAACAGGTATCCTCTTCCTAGAATAGATGACTTGTTTGACCAACTTTAGGGTGCCAGTTATTTCTCTAAGATAGACCTCAGATCAGGCTATCATCAGCTCAAAGTTAGAGAATGTGACATCCCGAAGACAGCTTTTCATACTCAGTATGGTAACTTTAAATTTCTATTCATTTCCTTTGGTCTTACCAATTCCCCTTTAGCTTTCATAGACTTGATGAACCAGGTGCTCAGGCATTACTTGGACATGTTCATCATAGTCTTCATAGATGATATTTTGGTCTATTCTAGCACAGAGCATGATCATTCAGACCATCTTAAAATTATTCTTCAGACTCTCAGAGATTATCAATTGTTCACCAAGTTCAGTAAGTGTGAATTTTGTCTAAGATCAGTAGCATTCCTTGGCCATATTATTTCCAGTGATGGCATTAGAGTAGATCCTTAAAAGACTGAAGCGATAAGAAACTGGCCTTGCCCTGTCTCTCCATCAGATATCAGGAGTATCCTGGGTTTGGCTGGATATTACAGATGCTTTATCGAGGGATTTTCTTCTATTGCATCTCGTATGTCCAGATTGACTCAGAAGAAGGTTAAGTTTTCGTGGTCAGATTCTTACGAGAAGAGTTTTCAAAAGTTGAAGACTCGACTTACCTCATCCCCTGTTCTAACTCTTTTAGCTGGTTCAGACGGTTCTGTAGTCTATTGTGATGCATCTAGAGTGGGTTTAGGTTGTTTTCTCATGCAGCATGGTAAGGTCATAGCCTACGTCTCCAGACAGCTAAAGCCCCATGAGAAGAATTATCCTACTCATGATCTTGAGTTAGCAGCTGAAGTATTTGCCTTAAAGATTTGGATGCATTATCTATATGGAGTTCATGTAGATGTCTTAACAGATCATAAGAGTCTCCAGTATGCCTTTTCTTAGAAAGATCTCAATCTTTGTTAGAGAAGGTAGTTAGAGCTTTTGAAAGATTATGACATGAGTGTTATTTATCATCCGAGCAAGGCCAAAATTGTGGCTGATGCTCTTAGTAGATTCTTCATGGGAAGTGTTTCTCACATTGAGGATAGCAAGAAAAAGATAGCCCTAGAAATCCATCAGCTTGCCAGACTAGGCATTTGCTTAGTCGACTCTTTAGAGGGTGGTATATGTGTTCAAAGTAATTTAGAGTAATCTCTAGTTTCCGAGGTGAAAGAAAAGCCAGCCAGGGATCCCAGCCTTTTCAAGCTAAAAGATTCAGCTCATAATCAGAAAGTAGAGGCTTTCTCCCAAGGGGGAGATGGTGTTCATTTTTGTCAGGGTTGTCTGTATGTTCCAGGTGTTGATGACTTGAGGCAGCGAATTCTTGCAGAGGTGCATGGTGTGTGATACTTTATTCATCAAGGGGCCACTAAGATGTACTGTGACTTGTGGGAGATCTATTGGTGGAGTGGGATGAAAAGAGATATTGCAGAGTTTGTGGCTAAGTGCTCTACATGTCAGCAGGTTAAGATAGAGCATCAGAAACCTAGTGGGTCCATGTAGGAGTTCACCATTCCTACTTGGAAGTGGGAAGAAGTAAACATCAATTTTATGACGGGTTTGCCTTAACTCATCATCAGCATGATTCAGTTGGGGTTATTATAGATAGAATGACCAAGTTAGCTCTTTTCCCTCCAGTTTGTACCTCTTATTCAGCCGAGGATTATGCCAAACTCTATATCAAGGAATTGGTCAGATTATATGTTGTTCCATTATCTATCATCTCAGACAGATGTACACAATTCACCTCTCACATTTGGAAAGTATTACAAAAAGGTCTTGGTACCCAAGTCCATCTCAGTACAGCGTTTTATCCTCAGACAGATGGCCAAGTAGTAAGGGCCATTCAGACTCTTAAAGATATGCTAAGGGCACGTGTATTTGGTTTCAAGGGAAGTTAGGACGACCACTTTCCCTTGATTGAGTTTACATGTAACAATAGCTATCATTCCAGTATTTAGATGGCTCCATTTGAAGCTCTCTATAGTAGAAGGTGTATATCTCTATTCAGTTAGTTCGAAGTTAGTGAGGCCTCAGTTATCGGTCCTGACTTAGTATTCGACACTTTAGAGAAAGTTCAGTTGATTAGAGAGAGACTTCGGGCCGCTCAAAGCCAACAGAAGTCTTATGTAGATGTTCGTAGAAAGGATCTCGAGTTTGAGATCAATGTCTATGTCTATCTCAAAATATCTCCCTTGAAGGGAGTGAAGAGGTTTGGCAAGAAACGGAAACTCATTCCCCACTATGTCAGTCCCTTCAGGATTCTTAGTCGCTTTGGCAAGGTAGCTTATGAGCTCGAATTTCCTTTAGATCTAGCCTCAGTTCATCTGGTCTTCCATGTCTCCTTGCTCAAGAAGTACATAGGTGACCTAGCAGTTGTAGTCCCTATTCAGAACATTAATGTTCAGGACAACCTCTCTTATGACGAGATTCTAGTCGAAATTTTAGACTATCAGATTCATAGGCTGAGGAACAAAGAAGTCCCTCTAGTCAAAGTTCTTTGGCGAAATCAGTCCGTTGAAGGAACTACTTGGGAAGCAGAAGTAGACATGCGTACTAAGTACCCTCACCTTTTCTCCTCCAACCCAGATCAAGCTCAAGGTAACAGTCCTCCTTAAGCTTATTCAGTTTCACGTTCAGCATTTAATACAACTTGATATTTCATTTCGTCTTCATGTTCCATCAGAAATTTAGTATCAAGTACCATTGAAATGAAAAATTATCTTTGTACACATGGTATTTTTGAAGATTATCACTTTCTATCACGTGGGGAATTGAGTTAGCTTTCCAACGGTACCAATTCTGTCCAAATACGACATCCGATGAGGAAGTTATGGACGTTTTACTTGGAACTGTCAGAAACACCCAGGTATGACGGCCAAGTTGACAGACCGCCACATAAGTGACGGACCACCACTTTGACCGTCATAACTAAGGTAGTTGATCCACGTACTAGATAAGGACTGACGGATGAGTTGACAAACCGTGAAAGTTATGATAGACCGTTATCTAGGACGTCAACTCTTATCCCGTGAACCCCATTTCTAATCCACGTCTGACGGGCTAAGTGAAGAACAGTCAAGTGTCTGATGGACTGTCAGTCGGACCGTCACACGCCAAGTTCAATTTATTTCCAGGTCATTTTAATAGGGAAATTTTGGTCACTTATCACTCGCCTACATATACCCAATTAAGTCTGAATTCAGCCATTATGCTCATTATTATTTCATAAATAAAAACTAGGGTTTCTCTCTAAATATAATCTCTATGAACAAGACCCAATCCTCTTTAAGAATCAAAGGATTTCAAACACTTCAAGTTCAAAACGTCAAGAACCCTGAGTCAGGTATGCATAGTGTTCATCTATGGACCTCTTTCGTTCATAGAGTTCAAGAACCATACTTTTAAATGAGAAACTTTGATTTCTTTGTTGTTATATGATGTTTTTCATGTTAATGTTCATTTTTAAGCTTCAAGATATTAATTTAAGTTGACGTTCATGATGTATGTATGCTTGTAGTTAAAACCCATGAATTTGGTAGTTCAAGATGATTAAAATTGTTGAGAAAACCTATGCCCCAAAGTGTGCATGCAAGATGTTTGTTAAAATGCCTAGAATGCTAAAATCATGTTCCTATGACCCCATAGTATTTAAATGACAAGCTATGTGAACTCTTAAGATGATTCCACATGAACTACCATGCTATTGATATGTGTTGCTAGTATGATTATGAAATGAACATAATATTAAGGTTGTGCAAGTACTTCCATGTGACGTGAAATTCTTTCCATGTAATACATTGTTGATAACCATGCTTAGTATGAAATCCCTTATGTACGATATTATGAATTGTGGACTCAAATCTTATGTTCAAGTCATGTCATGTGTGTCAGTTTTCTTCCATTGAGTCCTGGGGGTATTCGTACCCGAAAAATATAGTTGTGTGCCTAGATCCAAGTCACGTTACCCCAATTATCTCAATCAATCCATGATCTATAGAACTCAGTTAGTCATGTGACTCAGGAAACCTCCGAAATCTCATGATCTCAGCAAAATCTCAGATAGTAGTTCTATTTCGTCAGTCAACAGAAGTTAGTTACTCAGTCCATGTACAGTCAGTTAAATTATGTTCAGTCTCTCCAGATGGGAGTAGAAGTTAGCACTGAGTGAACCCAAGGATGGGAACTCACCTACCAGTTTAGGGTGCGATTCTTAGTAGTGATCCTTGTGTTCCAGAACTACGTATCCAGCGTAGGTTAAGACATCTTAACCTGTCAGATTAGGGTTGATGAGGTGGCTTAACCTGTTAGTTTAGGGTTCCTACCATTCTCATTTGAGTACCTGTTAGTTGAGGGTTACTCACAACTGTCCTTACCAGTGGTGCGGTATTGAAACCCCTCCAGTTGGGGTAGAGATTGGACCCTAACTTAGCTATATGCATTATTGGGGCATGCCAGTTAAATAACTACCTCCCATAATTTTAGGCTCAGTCTCAGTAAAAGAAATCAAATAGTTCTTCAGATATCAGTATACCAAGACTGCCAGATACAGTCAAATTCAGTTATAGTACGGAACTCTAATAGTTCCATCTGACCCAGGACTATCAAACATAGTCACCCATGTTGTCATAACTATAGTTTCAGTTATGTCAGAAATCAGTAAATCATGTATTAGTGTACAGATCCACTATTACGTATTTACGTTTCCAGTTATTATGTATGTATGTTTTCACTCTCACGTTCATATTAGTCGGTCAGTTAGCATTTCTCATGCATGTAAACCCTTTTTATTTAACCTACCTCACTCGTATACTCAGTACTCCAGTTGTACTGACGCATTTGCGCTATGGTGTTTTCTTTTTATGTTAAACCATAGGTTCAAAGACACGAGTTCCAGACCAGCAGTAGCAGTCACATTCTAGTATACAGAGTTACAATGAGCCCTCTTTATTCAAGGGCGATATGATTTGATTTATTAATGTATTATTTTAGTTAGCTATCACTTTACGGAGTTAGTTGGAGACATGTTTCTTCAACTCCTTATTCAGATAGTGTTTAGAGGATTGCAAATTTAGATCAGATTTGATTTAGTTTTCAGTTGTTTTGGGTATCTTTCACCCATATGGATGTTATTTTACCAGATTCTTTATTCAGTTGAACCTTATGGCCTACATGTTCATGTTTTCTGCATTATTATGATATATATTGTAGTGTACAGGTAAAGATATCAATCATGGGTTTGCTTGTGGTCCTTCAGGGTCATAAGTACCGTGTAGCATTCTGGTTCTGATAAATTAGGGCGTTACACTTAATTATCACAACAACCCATAACACTTTTGGGTATCCTTCAATTTATGCCTACAGGCTATAGTTTAGTGCCCATACTCCTATATAGAGAAGATGATAAAGAATTAATCTAAAGTTGATGCTAGGATTAAGATATTTAAGGTATAGGTGAAGCCTAGTGAGTAGGATGAGATTAAGGCAACCGTATAAGGTATGCAAACCCTTTTTGAAAACTTTAAGAGCAAAATAATGACTAAGTTACAAAGCGTTTAGGATCCTAATTTGAGCTCATTCAAGAATGATCTAGATGCATTAAAATAGTAGTAAAGGATCTTTTTGAGTAATAGTTCTCGATCATATAGTCTCCATCTTTTCCCATTATAGAGGATTTTGACATAGATGTTTAAGTATTACACTTTTATACACATGCCCCAGTTGATAGAGGCAGGTGTAAGGAAGTAAATAAAGAGGGTAGTGATAGATAAGAGTATATACAACCCCATAATAAGAAAAAGAAAAAGTATAAGGAAGGAAGGCAGGAAGAAGAAGGATAAGGACAACAAAATAATGACAGCTTCTGAGAGTGAGCAGACCTCTGAGGTGCCCAGTTTAGAGAGGAGTGATATCATCAGATACTATTATTATTGCTATTACTGATTATATTATTTAGAGTGGAGGGTGTAGATATTATATTAATGATATCATCTTTGAGTGCATCAACAACCACCAATGTTGACTTTAGAATAAGTGTCATGCTACTACAGAGGCCACTAGAGCTGGAGATCATGGAGGGACTACATCTGTGACCCCATCGAATTAGTCCATGTTAGGCGTCTTGTGTGATACATGTCTGTATCCACCCTATTTCGTTATTTATTTTCATGCATTAGGGATATTACTCTATTTTTAAGTTGGGGTGGGTTATATACCACATCCAAGGGTTTTTATTATCATGATTCTTTTTCCTCGAATATTTTATCTAGTCATAATAGACATGTGTAGGTGTTTAATCTATATTTTTATGTTATTTTTGTGTTGTTTGTGTAACCAAGAGTTAAAATAGGAAAACTTGTCATAGTTGGAAAAAATAAGAGCATGCAAATCCTATTTTGAGTTTTAATGATACCCTTCCAAAACTTTTGATGTGTTTGCTGTGTTGTGTTCTTACTATGAACTATGATTAATATGGATATTGTCATGGTATGAGGATTATGAGCCTCATAATTGTCACCTAACTATTGATGAACCGAATAGACAGTAACTGTATTTGTAGCCCTGAGTCGTGTGTGTTGTGAGGTCCTTACCTAGTCGGCATGTGTGTGCAATCTAGAACTTAGTCGTTTAGTCTCTCCAAAGTTGTAGGATAGTAGGATAGGAAAGCATCATAGGTTTTTCTTAAATAGTTCATTATAGTTTAAAAAGACTACCAAATCTGATATAATATCCCTTGATCCTGAGCTTTGAGCCTAAATAGACCTATACCTTGAACTAGCCTATTCACTTTCCAGATTTATTTATAATAAACCTGCTTTAGACATGGTCCCTTCTTGGACACTATGCACCTCAAATAAGGCAAAACGCCTATGTTTAAGGTTGTTATGTAGGGGTGGTGAAAGAAATTATGTATGGCGCAAGTGTGTTCTTTCCCCTTAATCCAAGTCGTCAAATTACAAATTATAACGTTAGTTATGGAATTATTTG
Organism: Capsicum annuum; assembly: GCF_002878395.1. Lineage (NCBI taxonomy): Eukaryota > Viridiplantae > Streptophyta > Magnoliopsida > Solanales > Solanaceae > Capsicum > Capsicum annuum. The sequence goes on along the minus strand of NC_061113.1, from coordinate 53,079,964 downwards.
CCCATCTTATCCAATCCTCCTCTCAAAGAAACCCTATTCACCACCCAAGAACATCAAATTCCATTACTTTCTTGCTAAGAAAACTAAGAAATTCAAGTTCCCCAATTTAAGAGAATTCAAGAAAGCATCAAGATTAGTGTTTATTGTTCAAGCTTAATGGTTTAAGGTATGTGCGATGTTCATCCATGGGCGGCCCTTTCCACCCATGGAGTCCAAGAATCATTTTTGATTTTAAATTATGAGTTTCTACATGATTATGTTGAATATCTTCATGAATCCTTTGTCATTTCAACTTCAAGTTAAGATTATGAATGTTTTCAAGTGGAATGGCTTATAGTATATTTTGAATGTTGTAGTTTCCCATATCATTATCATAAGAGTCATAATAAATCTTCAAATTATGATTTTGTCTTGTACTTATGCTATCTCCTCATGTTTAAAAACATCCCCATGTTAAAGTCTTGATTGCAATGTATTTTATAAAAAGCCTAAGTGATGGGTTTTGAATGATGATTTCCCATTATGGTTTTCAAAGCTTTTATATGTCCTTATTGTAATTTTTATTCAGTGCTGGTGGGTTATGAATATCCAATACTTAGTTATTTACATAAATTCAGTATCTTTAGAATGATTTCAGATAAACTATGAGCATTGCCATTCAGTCATGTTATTTATGATCAGTTGTTTGCTCAGTTAAGCTTAGTTCAGCAAGTAATCAGTGTCAATTCAGTTGGGAGTAGGATTTAGCATCGAGCAAACCTAGGGATGGGGGCTCACCCGTCAGCTAGGACTAGGTCCTTAGAAGAAGTCCCTAAGTTTAGAAATACATAGCCAGCATAGGATTATGAGATGGCACCCTCCAGTTTAGGACTAACATTCTTTCAGATGTCACCCACCAGTTTAGGACTAGCATTTTCTTAGCGGTCACCCGCCAGTTTAGGACTGACTCCCTAGTCCTTTAGGACACCAGCTAAGTAGATCCACACTAGTATGTGTTAGTACATGTGGCACGGTACTGACACCCTTCCAGGTAGGGTTACAGGTTGGACCCCGATTAGCTCAGATTGGGGCATGTCAGTTACATGATACCTCCCACAGTCTCAGTTCAATATTCAGTACAGAATTCAATTCATGTTTGCTTGAACATAGCATACAGACTTCCAGTTATTCAATTATAATATTTCAATAATTTAGTTTACAGATTATTTAAAAAACATTATATGCTTGGTCTTGCATTCTCAGTATTTCAGTTTTCAGGCATGCATACTCAGTTATCTCATGCTATTCAGTCTGTTATTACTTTATGTATAGTTAACCCATGTATTTTAGCCTAACCTCATCTTATATACCAATACATTCAAAGTACTAACCACATACTTTCTTCACGCTATGATGTCATATATTATAGTTTTAGACGCATAGTTTCTTGACCGTGCTTAGATAGTTCAGCATTACAATAGTAGCAACAATTCATGGATTAGCTTGTGGTCCTCTATTTCAGTATTCCTCTACTTTAGTTAGTTGGAGTTAGTTTAGGGTTTGTCCCATCAACTCCACAATCAATAAATTAGAGGCTTTTCAGACATTCAGATAGTCAGTTAGTTTTTCAGGATTATCAGTCATTTTCTGCACATGTCTTTTATTATCAATTTAATCAGTGCTTACAGCGGGTACCAGTTCATGGGTTAGCTTGTGGTCACTTGTGAACGTAAGAACCGTTGTGGTGACTAGAGGGTAGCCTTGGGTCATGACATAACTCCAACTTATATGCAACACTACCAGCCTCTTTAATACCAAGTACAGACTGACATAGCGGGGACTGAACTTACTTTTCTTACCAAACTGCATCACTTCCTTCATGGGAGATACATTTAAGAACACCTAATCAGCAACACTAAACTCCAACTATCTTCGCTTCATATCCACATAGGACTTTTGGTGACTTTGGCCAGCTTTAAGTATATCCTGAATCACTCTCACCTTTTCTATAGCCTAATGAACAAAATTAGGGCCAAACATATCCGCCTCACAAATGTTGACCCCCCCCCAATAGGAGATCTACAACTCCTACCTTACAAAGCCTTAAACAAAGCCATCCCAGTAGTAGAGTGGTAGCTATTATTATACACAAACTCTATACGAGGAAAATGATCAACCCAACTACCACCATAGTTTATCACGCAAGCTCGATGCATATCTTCCAATGTCTGAATAGTTATTTTTATTTGTCCATCCGACTGCGGGTGGAAAATAGCACTAAGGCTCACCTTAGTTCCCAAACCTCTCTAAAATGAATGCCAAAACTATGATGAGAACTGTATACCATGATCAGACATGATAGAAATAGGTGCCCCATGCAACTTCACAATCTCTTGGAGGAATAACTTCACACTATCCTCTGCTGAATAATTAGTCCTACTAGAAAGAAATGAGCAAACTTAGTCATCCTATCCACCATAACCCAAATCAAATTAAAATAATTCCAAGACAGAGCAACATCAGTAATGAAATCCATTTTAATCACTTCCCATTTCCATACAGGAAACTCAATTTCTTGATACAACCCTCCAGGCTGCAAGTGCTCAACCTTCACTTGTTGATACACCATGCATTTAGCCACAAAAATGGCCACATCTTGCTTCATATTGTTCCACTAATAAATCTCCTTATGATTACGATACATATTCGTCTAACTAGGATGAATGGCATAAAGTGAATCATGAGCCTTAACCATGATCCTCTCTCGCAACGCATCTACATCAGAAACACATAATTTGCCTTGGTACCTTAAGATACCGTCACCACCAATCTCAAAAGATACAACTTTGTTGACCCATATCTTCCTTAAGTTTCATTAAGATAGGATCTAATACCTACTTCTCCTTTATTTTAGTACCAAGGGAGGAATGCACCACTATTTGTATAGACACACCCTATCTTTAGAGTCCAAGATACGGACTCCAAGGTTAGCCAAACGGTGAATATATTCCACCAATTCATACTTATCCTTATCCATATTAGCTAGAATTCTAATGGGCAACCTGTTAAGAGCATCAACAACCACATTAGCTTACCTGGGTGGTAAAAAGACTCATGTCATAGTCTTACAGTAACTTAAGACACCTCCTCTGCCTGAGATTCAACTTCTTTTAAGTGAACACATATTGTTGGCTCTTATGATCAAAAAGATATCTACATGGACTCCACAAAAATAATACCGCCAAATCCTCAATGCAAACACCATAACTAACTACTCTAAGTCATGAGTCAGATAATTCTTCTCATGAACTGTCAATTATCTAGAAGCATAAGCAAAGAACTTGCCTTGGTACATTAAAACACAACCAAGTCCCATCCGGGGTGCATTACAATAGACCACAAAACCATTTGTGGCCTCGAGCAGGGTTAAGAACAGAGCCGATTTCAACTTATCTTTCAACTTTTAAAAACTACCCTCACAAACATTAGACCACACAAACTTTACCTTCTTCTGGATCACCTTACTTAGTGGGGTAGCTATAGTTGAGAAACTCTCTACAAATATCTTATGTAATCGGCTAAACCTAAGAAGCTTAAATATTAATTGGGAGTCATAGATCTAGGTCACTTCTTAACCACTGTAACTTTCTGTAGATCCACTATGATCCCTTCACTAGAAATGACATGACCCATAAAAGTAACAACTTTCAACCAAAACTTGCACTTTGAAAACTTGGCATACAAATGTTGATCTATCAAGGTTTGCAACACATATGAAGGTGATGACATGAACCGCCTCATTCTTAGAGTACACCAAATAACATCAATGAACACTATGACAATAAAATCTAAGAATTGATGGAACACCCAATTCATGAGATCCATAAATCTTGTCAGACCAAAATACATGACTAGAAACTCCTAGTGACCATACCAGGTTCAAAAATTAGTCTTAGGGATATCCACCTCCCTAGTCTTAAATGATGATAACCTGATCAAAGATCAATCTTAAAGAAACATCTAGTACCATGAAGCTAGGCAAACAAATTATCAATCCAAGGAAGAGTATACTTATTCTTCACCGTAACCTTATTTAACTGACGGTAATCAATGCACATTCGAAGGGAACCATCCTTCTTACGAACGAATTAAATAGGATCACCCTACGGAGACAAACTAGAAAGGATAAAACCCTTGTCAGGGAGTTCTTTCAACTTCTCCTTAAGCTCTTGAACTTAGTCGGAGCCTGTAATACCCCCAAACTTTTCTAACTTAAATTCATTCCTAGAATGTTAAGGAATAGCTTCCAAAATAAATAATATTTATTTCATATAGAATTTTCAAGATTTTGACTTTCCATTATGTGGAAAATAGAATAAGCTTTCCATCGATATGAAATTCGCCCAAACCCGACACTCGGTGAAGGAGTTAGGGCATTTTTAAGTTGACCGTGTGTCACCTAGATTATCAGCGTATCACGGAGCTAAGAAAATTGGCAATTGTCAAATTCAAGTGAGATTTCGTAATTCCACTGCATCGCGAAGGAGTTCCATTTCACATTTCTCAATTTTTAGCAAGCCTACGTGATAGTGGCGTGTCACGTCAGTGGCCAAAATGGAAAAACGATAGGGAACCGCAATAGCTCTGTATCGCAGAGAAAGCCCGGTTCCCACTCATCTTTATCCAGTGATCCACCAAGATATTGGAGTGTCACGGCAGCCCAGTAAATTAGAATTTTTGGGTCATTTTTCCAATTCCATTTAGGAGTTTAAAAATGGTATTTTGGGGAATTACCCAGCCCCCAATCCGTCCAAAACATATCATTAAACTTATACCAAAGCACTTTATGGTTATTTCATCATTTTCTCTCAAAAGAAAATCCTAGATCATCAAAGCTCCTTCTCTAAGAAATCAAAATTTCCTCCAATATTTTGGAATCCCAATACAAGAACTCTAACAATTTATCTTCAAAGCACCAATAGAGATCTAAGATTCAAGTTTTAGCATCTAAGATCATCAATTGATGGATTTAACAAAGAAAATTCTTTCATCCTTGTGTCCAAAAGTTTATTTTAATTACAAATTTACTGCAATTTATGAGATTTCCCATGAAATTAAAGGTAGGGGTTATACCCATTATCATTATTAACTAGATTATGAGATTTTTCATGATTTAGAAGTTGAATTATATGATTATATTATATTGCTATGCATTGTGCAGTAATTTTCATATTTTATGATGGATTATGAGTGTTTATATCATAAAGCATGAATTTTAAGATATTTAACATGAAGATTGATGTGTGGGTCGTTAAGCCCCAATTTAAGATTGTTATTTTAAGATTATTTGTGCTATGAGCACTTTCAGATAAGATTATTCACAAATTTTAATAAAGATTTGATGTTTTGGTCCTAAACAAAGATAAAGAATCCACTTTGTTCAGATAAATTGAGATTTAAAGAAAGAAAGGCATAATTGGTTTTATTGTAAACCCTTGTGCTATTTTTGAAGTGAATTTCTTAAGATTTTGAGCATAATAATGGGAGCAGTATTTAGCACCGACATGGGTAAGTTACTATGGTTTCATACCCCAAAATAATATGCCAACATAGGATTTATATTTATTCCCATTTCTATATGGAAGACTCAGATTGTGATCACTAAGATAGAGGTTCTATTCTGATAGTAAGGGTAGAACAGCCCTACCTAATGGGGGCCAGACGTGGCACTCCATGGATGCTCACATGGAGTATGTTGGTTAGAAGAACCTCCCAACATATGTCCCCTACTCTGCAACAATCTATTGATTTAAAGTTTTAAGATAAAAGCATATGTTTTGGAAGTTATGGCTTAAAGATTCTTAAGCTCTAAGATAAAGTATTTCCCAGATTTTTTTTAAAAAAGTAAGTGTAAAGGCTCACCTTTTTACTCAGATTATGCTTTATAGAAAGATAAGAGTTATGAATTTTAGTTTTCAGATTTCAGACTTAGAAGTGAGTCCTTTCTACACTTAGAAAGTATTATTTAAAGACAGAGTAATAGCACAGCGTTTTGAACTAAATATTATGGCTCACTAGATTTACAAGTATGATTTGTTTCTCATGATTATTATTTTTAGTATTTCAGATATTCCAATTTATGTGAGTCATTTACATTTAGTATGCATTGTTTTATAAGTTATGATAATGAGATGATGTTTTACTTAGGCATTTCATCCTCATATATTCAGTACATCCTCAAAGTATTGATCCACATATATGTATATGTGCTACATTGTCTCATAATATAGGTATGAGTTATAGCACGTATACTATATTCAGACAATTTTATATTCCAGTCCGCAGGTGATGAGTCCTCTTGATTAAAGGGCTCTAGTTAGTTATACAGTTTGTGCAATATTTTATTTTTTTCTTTATTAAGTAATATTGATTTGGATAGTTAGGGTTCATGTCCCGACTATCTATAGTCAGTATAGTAGAGGCTTCATAGAGGTCAGTTAGAGTCAGTTATGTAAATTTCAGTCCCTCTTTTCAGATTGTATCAAAATGCAAAATTGTATCAATATTTTATTTTCACAAATTCAATCATTTTTTCTTAAGTTTCCACACAACAAATTTAGCACTTTATACATATTTAGTCAGTTTCTTAATAGTATACCTGTTCATGGGTTAGCTTGGGATCACTTGTGGTCCTAAGCACGGTGTGACGTCTCAGGATAGATTTTTTAGGAGTTACAAGCTTGGTATCAGAGCACAAGTTTCAAGTGTCCTAGGGTTTCTATGAAGCCGTGTCTAGTAGAGTCTTGTAGAATAGTACGAAGACGTCTGTACTTTTTTTCGAGGGGCTAGGAGGTATTTAAGAAAAAATTCCTTTTTTCCTACTCTAGATCGTGCAGTTAAGTTATTTTCTCAAAATCTTCTGTCTATTCGTGTGTTACCTTGAAATTCTTCATCTATGTATTATTCATGAGATAACATAATTAGCAAGTTCCAATTCCTCCCCAGATAATACTTTTAAATTTGCTATCAGAAGTTTTAGAAGTCACACAAAATGCTTGAGAAGAGCTCCATAGTGTGTTAAGTCCCTTGAGTTGAAAGTTTATGTTCTTATCCTTATGAGTTGTTCAGTTGATACTGAATTAGATATCCATTTAGATTCTTTATTATTCCTTCAGTACAAATAGTGCTCGTGAGAGAAGATAGTGTGAACCTAGACTATTAAATATTGTGTGCATTCGAAGGATAGTATGAACTCTCAGTATTATGATTTATGAATAGTAGATCCTTATTGTAGTTGCAAGTATGGGTATAGAAGAGTAGTGGCAAGAAGAGTAAGCATGATGATTGATAGAAAATATATAGATAAACTTGTACATATTATTGAGATATGTTAAGGTGATATGTTCTTATGTGTTATTTTAGTGGAAGGAAGAGAAGGAGTTATTAGTTAAGGTGAATTGTTGTTTGCTTGAAGTACGGGAGGATTTATTGATGCTATCTATTGTGTTTGAAAAGTATAGGATATTAATGAATTGTTTTTTGGTTTAGTATCATCAATATAGGCTTCCCTTAAGGTCACAAAAAAAAGTTTAGCTAAAACTTATAGAGCTATGATAGTAATTTATTTGTGTAGAAGTAGTATGTGCTAATGGATTATAAGGAGATAGGTCATATGATTTTGACCAATTACTATTATTATGAATTCCTAGTGGACTAGTGTTTCTTGATGATTTATTTCATAGCTTCTAAGCGAGAATTATATGCGAGGTTGGGTTGTGGAATTATGTTAGCACTAGATACTAAGTTTAAATAGTGGATGATCATAATGGTGGAAATAATGATTGCTTGGTTAGTGGTGCTAGTTGTATGGAAGTAATCAGTAGGCTTGAATAGTGTATGCAAGAGTTTGAGTTCAGTTATCTGTAATTAAGTATGATGTAGTATATATGATGAAGAAGTATGCCCAAGGTGATATAGGGTTGCATTATTTTCTAAGGTTATTACATGTTTTGTGCGGTTGTTAATACCATTGAGTTTCTAAGTAAAAGAAGACTAGTTAGATGGTATATGGTGTTTTTAATAGCTAAGTTAAGGAGCTATGGGTAGATAATGTTGAGCCTTTTTGGTATGATCTTGATTCTCATGGTTTAGAAATACAAGTTTAAAGAAGTGACATTAGTAAGCTATTAGAGTTGTTTGGTTTATTAAAGGTTGATTATAACCATGTTAAGTGTTAGAATCTAAGCTTGAATCCTTGAAGATTAAGAAAATACAAATAAGAGTTGAAAGCTCTAGATGGTGTGAACTCAAGATATGGTGATACCCATTAAGATTCTAAGTTAGTAAGTGCTCAAGATGTTATATGATGACTATTGATCTATAGAAAGATAGAGTAGTATCTCTGATAGAGGCATTAGCATTAGGTGTCACACGTTAAGATACAATCTTTCAGGGTAAGTTTAGTTTTATATGTATTGATTATACCCCAGACTCAAGAGTAAAGTGATTGCAGTTTAGATTGAAATTTATTTAGCAGTTCCCAGACTTAGATTAATGGATTAAAGCCAAAGGGGAGATGATAGAACGAGTAACCAAGTCAGACTTCCAGATTCTAATAAGTGATGCCAATGTAGTATAGAAAGTCAGTAACAGAGGATGATGCTTGACCTATTCTCATCTTAGTACAAAGTTTTGTACTCTAGCTATCCTGATATTTACTCATGCCTCACGTGTTAGTTCCCTATCCATAGCTCATGTTCATGTGTATAATAGAGAGTTATGTACTCTCCCAGTTCGTAGTAAGAGTAGTTCTAGTTCATCTAGTAGTTGGAATCATATTCCATAAGTTATGAACTCTAAATTCAGTCCTTACAGTATGTTCAGTTCCAATACTCATGCAACACTCTTAACGATTAGCGAAATTCAGATTTATATCATGTAAGTCCTCAGATTAGATCTCTTTAATAAGGCCATGTTATGAATACTCTATTCCTCAAGACTCAATAAAGTGCCAATTTTTGCTTAGTATCCCTTCATGTTTTGGGCCCTGGTATTCTAACTTTCTAGTGACCTTCCCCTGGTCAAGATAGTGATAATGAGCAATTATGTGGATTGGAGATAGTAAATGTGTTATGTTTGGGAAGATTGTTGTAAGCTAGTTTTATGTAAGTCTATAAGTTTGAAAGAATTTTAAGGTGAAGTTTATTTTCTTGTGTATGAATCAATTTGTAGAGAATCTTTTACGTGTATCATCCTATGAATTGAATAGTGTATGAAAGTTGTTATTGATAGAGGTACTAGAGAATATGAGAAAGATGCTCTTATGGGTATTTGTGTAGAAATGCATATGTGGTTAGGAAGATTCTCTTGGATGTTATGTTGGTATATAAAGGGATAGGTGTGTTGTGCACTAACGAATTTCTAGTAGGAAGTTGAATTTAGTTGCTAAATTGGTAAGGAGAATTATTCTAGAGGTGAGCAGTTATGACAATGCTTGGGGTATTGAATCCATGGTTTGGACTAGTCTTATGTTGTTAGGTGCAGTACCTTGTGATTACGAGTTAGGCTTGACCCCAATAAGATAATTTAGTTCAGTTAGAATTTAGTAGACAGATTTATCAATACCATGTGAAAAATTATAAGTTGAATCAATCTAGTATTGTATTTGAGGGAAATAGTATAGTTGAGGAAGTGTTTGAGAAGTGTTGCTAAGCTTGAAAATAAGATGTTGCATTGCTTAAGGCCTAGCAATTCATTCCTATCCTAGTGTATGGTTTATAGGTCTATGTTCCATGCTACAGAGTGGTAGCGATGTTGTAATCTCTTATTCAGAGGTCTTTTTCAGATCATGCCTGGAGTTCTTTACTCCCTAATATCGTTAGAGTTTCTTAGAAAAGTGTTGAAGAAGTACTCCATTTGGGTATGAGCATTCAGTATGATTTAGTCAGTGTAGCCAGAAATCCAGTCTAACAGTCAGACAGACGAATCTCTATAGTTTTTCCATCTTTTGATTTAGACTAGTATTACTACCAGAAATTTTGTGAGTATAGCCATTTCATTATATGCATCATGCATCAGTTTTAGATTTAGATATTAAGTCATGATTCAGTTCATAAGTATCCTGCATATCATCTCAGTCTATTTCTAGTATCTCAACCAAATCAGTATCATCCGGGCACGAACGATCTCAAGGGGGAGATGTTGTAATGCCTCAAGTTTTCATGGAATTTTGCTATCATAAACCTCTCATTCTTTCCTCATGAAATCAGATCTAGCCTAAAGTAATGGTTAGTCATAAGTTAACGCTCTCATTTTGGTCTCATCCATAAAGCTATTCTCATGAAAGTTCATACACTCACATATCAGTTCAGTAGCCCACTATGTTGGGATTCAGTCATACAGTTTATTTTAGTTGTGCATGATAGCTTATAGCCTTATATTTCTTAGCGATTTCAGCCTAATTAGCGTTATTTGAGGAGGAATGTTCCCTAGGGGGAGATAATGTAATATCCCAAACTTTTCTAGCATAAATTCATTCCTAGAATGTTAAGGGATAGCTTCCAAAATGAATAATATTTATTCCATGTTGAATTTTCAAGATTTCACCTTTCCATTGTGTGGGAAATTGAATAAACTTTCCATCGATGCCAAATTCACCCAAATCCAATACTTGGTTAAGGAGTTAGGGAAATTTTAAGTTGACAGTGTGTCACTTGGACTATCAGCGCATCCGGAGCTAAGAAAATTGGCAGTTGTCAAATTCTAGTGACACTCCGCAATTCCACCATATCGCGGAGGAGTCCCATTTCACATTTGTCAATTTCCAGCAAGCCTACGTGATAGTAGTGCATCGTGCCAGTGGCCAAAATGGAAAATAATAGGGCACCACGATAGCTCCACATCCCAGAAAAATCCCAGTTCCCACTCGTCCTTTTTCAGTGAGCCACCGCGATAGTGGAGCGTCGCGGTGGACTAGTAAATTGAGATTTTTGGTTCGTTTCTCCAGTTCCATTTAGGAGTTTAAAAGGGGTATTTTGGTGAATTACCCAGCCCTCAATCCATCCAAAACACATCATTAACGTTATACAAAAGTACTTTATGCTTATTTCATCACTTTTCTCTCAAAAGAAAACCCTAGACTATCAAAGCTCCTTCTCCAAGAAATCCAAATTTCCTCCCTTAATTTACATTATTGTTTATACATGGTGAAAATTACGTTTTATGTATGTATACTAGATTTTAATTTCTTTATATGTTACTTTTTCATAACACCTCAGTGAAAATTCTGATGATGTCACTACTTGCTAATTGCAGGTAATGACGAACTTGACTGAACAAGGGCTTGGAATTAGTATGGACCAAAATTTGGGAAGTTCTACAATCTAGCCCCATAGATTCCAATATCCAATGGGCCCAATGCTACAAGCATAATACATTATCTCATTTGGAAACTGATTGAACATTGTGAACCATACAGCCTGATGGCTGTATGATGTGCCACGGTTTTATGGCACTTTCGATGCCTAAAATAAAATAAAATATGCGTATTAATTCAAAATCTAGTAATGTAGATATGATATTTATTTGTAATGTTTTCAAGAAATTAGGGTTTGTAAGTGAGTGATAGAAAGAAGAAGAAGAAGAAGAAGAATTTCCATAAGTGTTAAAAAAGCACACTTGGCTATGAGTCATTGGGTCATAATACGACTCAGAGTCCTAATCGTTGTCAATCCAACAAAATTTTGGATTTGGAGAAGTGAAGTATCAGTACACTATGAGTGTGGCCCAGGACTAATTGGATTATATTATAATTCATAAGGAGTAATCGTCCTAAGGGGAGAAGCCAATATCCTGAAGATGACAAAGTTAGTGTCAGTGGTGACAAGGGCAAGTTACGACTCATTGGGTCACACTAGTCGTAGCCTGAAATTGTTGTGGATTAATTAAATGTAAATTTCAAGTACAATCAGGGTATGATAGAAGGCTTCCACCTATCGGGTTACATGATGAATCTTCATGAAAAGCCATCCTGAGCAACTAAGAAAAGTCCTAAATCATGCATAAGGGTCTTAGTTGAAATGAGTCATTTGATGAATCGTCAAACAACTAGCCGATTCATCACAAGTAAATAGGAGACTAGGAAATGGATGGGAAAATAAGACTGATAATGAGTCATCATCAATTCTATATGGATCTTTGTCAGAGGCATAGCCACTTCCGACCTTGTATTCCAAATTTATTTAGGATGGGCTTCCTTTTTGTCTATAAATACTTAATATAGGTCTATTGTTTCAGGTTGCATTCTATAACTACTTTCATGACATATTATCTATTTTGCAAGTACAAACATTGAAATTTAGGGGTTCATATAAAAAGGAGATGTTGGAGTTTTTGATATTCTTATTGTAAGTTCATTATTATTATCTTGATAGACCCAACCAGGGCCATTATCGTAATGGGCATCCCAAGTCCGACTGGGACCGGGGACCGCCCCCGTTACCGAACCAACCTCTACTTGCTTATCCTAAGTTGGCTGCATTTCGAACATATAACAAGATAGCTTAGTTGGACAAGGACTGACTTTGGGATAGCTCTATTCCTAGACCGACCCGACCAAGCTATCCCGTCTGCCAAATCGTCCCAACCAAACCAACCGAGCCAAACCAATACCCAATCAAGGGTCATAAACTAGGCCATAACCAAATGGGTTCCAAGACATAATATAATTAATCCTAATATAAAATACAATGGAACAGTGAGAAATTATGTTCAGTGATGTCATCCCTAATACCAATGTCAATACTAAGGCTGGCACTACTACTGATCCCTCTCATACCAACCTATAGTAGTAACACAATGCCTCTAACCAAAAGAATACAAATATCCTATTGGAACATGCCCCTAACAGTAGAAGAAACCAATATCCATAAATAATCCAGAGTATGAAATAACATCAATGAAATGGAGCCTTTTGAATAGATGGAAGCTCACCATTTTAATCGAAAGCTGACCCTCGAGTGTCCAAATGCTAAGCAGGAGGAGTAGAACAATTTGTTCTTGTATCGTATGAGGATACAACCACCTGAAGATGGGTTAGTGGGTGAACACTAGCATTAACTCTGGATAAGGATAAAATAATGCCATTTATAAAACCAAGCAAAACCAGACATATGCACACAAATAATACATATTTATATATATATATATAACCATTCTAGAAAAGGGAATCGGGTTTAGCATGCCATCAAAACCTTTACCTAGGCTGTGTAACTTTGTCGTCCTAAAACCACCCACGGGCTATATGGGTTCAGATCCCCTGCTGAAAGGGGCCCAGTGCGTGAAGCCACATGACAAGAGAAAAAAACCTAGGATGACTAGTACATCTCTAAAAATTTAAAGTTTTACATCATGCACACGATCACTAGGACCAGACCTTACATCGGTAAATATGTGTTCCAGTTTCAATTCCCTCGGGACCTTTACCTTCCACGACTTTGCTATTCACCCCTTATTTTAAGCCCAATTAAAACCATTATCTATTTATTATTAACCAAGGCCATTATTAGTGGTATCATCATATCGACTACAACTTGTAAGTGTTGTCCTTAGTGATACCTTTTAGTGATCAAGTGATTCCCATGTAACCATAGATCATATTATCCAATTTACTTGGGGGATTCCCATGTACTCCACAAGTATGTTTATTAAGACAAACTACTCCTTTAAACTATGTCAAAATCATTTAATCCATTTAAGGTTCCATTACAAAGATTAAACCATGCATAAGTTCCATTGAAAATCCAATAATATAGTGAAACATTGTTATAGTCATTTTATCAAACACTTGGGGGGCATAGTATTATTTCCCAAACCGATTTCAATTATGAAGAATCATTCCCATGCAATCCAATTATCTAAAACCAACATTAAATTATATAAAATCATAATTAAAGCATAGGGAAACCATAACCAAGTATTTATAAATAAAACCCCCAAATCATATTGTAAAACCCAAACCATATAACATTCAAACTATGCAAACACTATATAAACAAATGACTTCAGTTGGAACTAGCTATGAGGGAAGAGAACACTCATTACACTAAAATAATGATGGAGAGAAATTACCAAGACCAGCCCCCAACAAATCCTTGAGATGAAACCCTAGATTCCCTTGCTCAAGAACTCTAGAGAGAATTTAAGAGTATTTCTAAGTGTTCAAGAATATAATAATAGGGAAAATAATCTCCCAAGTGCAATATAAATCATGGGACCTTATTAGGATAAGGGGTAAATATCCAGATTGCCCTCGCTTAAAATGCGTTAAATTCCCATCATAGGGTACGATGGACCCTTATAAGTTATACCCCAACTTATATGAGAGGTACTGGCCTCTCATACCCTAGTCCTTCCTCCTTGGACCCAACACTATCCAAGGTACGACACACCTAAACCCAGGTCGTATTTAAGTGTACGATTGGTACCCATAAATTATACCCCTGGCAATAGAATCCTAAGAGAATTGAACATTGTTCCACATAAGAGTCCATGCTATGACTCGTACCCTGACTTACAGCTCATGGTGAGCCGCTCGTACTCAGATCTAACCTAAGTCACTAAGTCTAAGATTAAGTGAATGAACCAAACAACACGTATCCACCAACACGACTTGTACCCCATAGTCGTACCCATTCCAGTAACCAAAATCCACTCTACTAACCAACACTGGTAATCATATGACTGGACCATAATACTCGTACCCTAGCGTACGAATATTACCCCATAGTCATGTCATGACCAGAAGCTAGAACTCCAGGAAATTTTATTAGTGTCAAAACCTCAGGTGTTATAGTTTCCCCCACTAGGAATATTCATCAGCGACTGACGGAAAAGGTAGCGGTAACCACATGCAGGAGTCATTTATATTACCAAATATATTTCTAATCTTTAACAAAGTTTGAAAACAAAGAGGAAATGATATCAATCTTTCCTTTAACAAACTCAAAAAATAAATATGTGTTGAAGAGACATACCTTCCGCACGAATCCCAAGAGCAGAAAACAAATGTGGATACTTGAACTTTATGTCCTCCCCTACTTCCTATATAGCTTCTTTCATCTTATGGTTCTGCCATAGAACCGTAATCGAAGCCACATCATTGATCCACAACCGATGAACCTGCCTATCCAATATCTCCACTGAAACCTCTTCATAAGACAAAGAATCCAAGATACCCAACTCTTTCAAAGGAACAATCAAAGAAGTATAGCCAATTCACTTCCATAACATGGAAACATGAAAGACCGAATGAACCAAGCTCAAACTAGAAGGAAACTCCAGCTTAAAAGTAACATTCCCAGCTCTTCTCAGAACCACATAAGGACCAACAAACCGAGGATTAAGCTTTCCCTTTTTACCAAATGGCATTACTCCCTTAATGGGAGACACCTTAAATAACTCCTTATTCCCAACCTCAAACTCCAAGTATCTATGCCTTACATTCGCATAGGACTTTTGGTGACTTTGTGCAGCTTAAGCCTATCCCTAATCACCTTCACCTCCTACATAGCCTGATAGACCAAATTCAGACCAAAATATCCACTTCATCAAGATCAAACCATCCAATAAGTGATCTAAACCTTTTATCATACAATGCCTTGCAAGGGGTCATACTAATACTAGAATGATAGCTATTGTTGTAAGCAAACTCTACAAAAGGAAGATGATCAACTCAATTGCCACCATAATTAATCACGCATGCCTGAAGTATATCCTCCAATATTTGAATAGTAATTTCTTCTTGCTCATTCATCTGTAGATGAAAAGTAGTACTCAGACTAACCTTGGTACCCAACCATTTCTGAAAAGACCACCAGAAATAAAATAAAAACTGCATACCATGATCAGAGATAATCGAAATAGGTACCCTATGCAGCTTCACAAACTCTTGAAGATACAAATTTGCATAATCCTATGCCAAAAAAGCAGTCCTTACTGACAAGAAGTGAGAAGACTTTGTCATCCTAACCATGATGACCCACGTTGAATCAAATTGGTTCCAAAACAGAGGAAGACCAGTACTGAAATCCATATTAATCACCTCCTAATTCTATTTGGGAAACTCAATTTCTTGATATAATCCACCAGGCCTCATATGCTCAACCTTAATGTAATATCCCATTTTTTCCTAACCTAAATTAACTCTCAGTCCATAAGTTATATAATATAAAATTTTTGAAATAGTCAGTATTTTTTATTTTAGAGCTTTCCATTGCGTAGGAAATTCAATTAGATTTCTAATGATATAAAATTCGCCTAAATCCGATAACTTGATAAGAAGTTATGGCTATTTTAAGCTTTTGACATTAAACACCGTTATTCAGGACAGTAGTGCTTCACGGAGTATGTCAAAATGGAAATTGTCAATTTCTAGTGACGTACCATGATACCTTCATGTCGTGCCACCAACTAATTTCCCAATTTTCAAAATCCAATGTTGCTCCTCGATATTGGCGCATCGCGCCAAGGACCCAATCCACAATTGTCAATTTCTAGTGAAGCAATACGATTGTACCACATCACTCCAAGATTTGAGGTCCCATCCAGTATTGAAACATGATTCCACCACATCGCACCATTAGACACATTCCCATTTGTCATTTTTCAGTGGCTTGGCGCAATAGTGGCGCGTCGCGCTAGGTGCCTAAATCGAGAATTTTTCAGTAACAATTTTAAATCATTCCCAGGGGTAATTGGGCATTTTTCCATGATATAAGTCATCCTTTAACACATAAATTACCCAAAATTAACCTAGTTACATCATTATTATTCAATTTTCCCCAAAATCAAAGCATTCTTTCTCAAGAAAACAAATCCTAGATTCAAGAATCAAGGTCAAAACTCAAGAATTCCTTCAAGCACCTTCAAGAACTTATAACCCAAGGTATGTTAGGTGTTCATCTATGGGTCCATTTCACCCATAGAGCCCAAGAATCCATTTTTAAAACTTCAAGATTTATTATTTATGATTTCCATGCTTGGAATTGAATGTATTCATGTTCATAAAAGTAATTGGGATCCAATACATTTTTAATTATAAGTTTCCATGAAATAAAGATAGTTATTGGGTGAATTATATGAATTGCATGCTTAACCCTTGAACTTGAAATTAAATATTGTATTCATGATTACATGTGTTGACCATCATCATGTGAAATACTCCATGCTCCCCCAAGTGTTTGCTAAAATACCTATGTGAAGTAGATAGTATAATCTTCACGTCATTATATGGCCCTGATCATTTACATGCTTATGGCTAACAAGTGTTTGATGAAATGCCTTTATGAATGAATTATGGATAAGTGTATATTGTTGTGTATCTCAAGATCATACTATGCTTTATTTTTCATGCTATAGAGTCCTAGGGCTACTTAATACCCAATAATTTAGCTATATACCTAGATTTAGTGTCAGTTACAAAATAGTCTCAGTCCTGTCATGATCAGTAGTACTCTCTGTCAGTTAAAGAACTCAGTAGAACTTGGTCAGTTGTAGAATACAGGAAAATTTAGTAAACTTAGTATTAGTTCAGTCTAGTTTAGTATACACAATTTAGTGTCTTTCAGTTAGGAGTAGGATTCAGCACTGAGTGAACCCAAGAATGGCGGCTCACCTGCCAGTAGAGGGTGTGACCCTTCAAAGTAATCCTTGCATACCAAAACTATGTAGCCAGCATTGGTTGAGATGTCAAACCTTCCAGTTGAGGGTTGATAAGGTATTTTAACCTACCAGACGAGGGTTCCACCATTCTCATTAGAGTGCCTGCCAAATACGGGTAACTCTCAGCTTGTCCTTACCCGTGGCACGATATTAAAACCCTTCCAATTGTGGTTACAAATTTGACCCCAACTCAGTTATCTTACCTTATTTGGGGCATGTCAGTTAGATGATTACCTCTCACAGTTTTAGTGTTAGTCTTCAGAATAGAACTCAATTCAGTTCTACAGAATCAGGATTGTCAGATACAGTCAACCAGTATCAGAAACCTTAGATATTAGTTACTCAGTATTAGAACTCAGTACTTAGCTTTAGATAAGCTTATTCATAGTATTTATTTATATGCATAGTAGTGCATACTCAGTATTTACAGTAGTATCAGTTATCCATGTACTTTCATGTTCAGTTACTCTATATCATACAGTTAGTTATTGTTCATGCATATGAACCCTTGCGTTTAGTTTTACCTTATCTAGCATACTAGTACATTCCTCATACTAATGCATACTCGTTTTTTGCGCTATGATGTCTTATGTCATAGGTTTAGATGATCAGGTTCTTGACTACATATAAATAGATCCAGATTCAGCCATCAGTAGATTTAGCAGTGAGTCCTCATCTATCGAGGATATTCTTTCATTTCATTATTATAATAGATTTAGTATTTTAGTAGATGGAGTTAGATGGGGGATTATCCCATCAACTCCACATTCGGACAGTTCAGTTTAGAGGTTTTTTAGGCTAGTTTTTAGTCCGTATTTAGTTTTAGAGATATTATCACCGATGATATAATTTAACAGTATTTTAGAGGTTTTGAAACTTATGGCATTCTATCCTATTATTCTATATTTATTGTAGTATATTTATTTAATCCTCACAGCAGTTACCAGCTCATGGGTTAGTTTGTGGTCCTTCGGGGTCATAAGCACCGTGTAGAATTTGGGTACAGACTTGGGGCATTACAAACTTGGTATCAGAGCCTAAGCTTCAACTATGTCCTAGAAAGTCTGATAGTTGCATCTAGTAGAGTCTGGTGCATGTGTGTGCAGCGCGCCACACTTATGGACAGGAGACTATGAGATATTTTAAGAAATAGTTTCCCTTTTTCAGTATTCATGTCGTGCGAGTGAGCATGAGCTCAAGGTAAAATTCTTAGTCTAATCCATTTCTTTTTTTCATTTACAAAACATACCACCCAAAAAGACTAACAAAAGGAGAACCAGAAATCAGTAAGCACCTTAGCTCATTTAGGCAGATCCCCTGGACCAGAACATCTCTTATGTAGAATTTAGAGCTACATTCACGACTCTAGATAATTCAGTAGCAACTCAGAATGAACGACCAGCTACTATTCTGGCCAACCCAGTGGCCAATACTACTGCAGCCAAGATTTAGGGCTTCACCCAAATGAACCCTCCCCTATTCTCAGTATCTAATTCAGAAGAGGATCCACAAGAGTTACTTGATTAGGTTCAAAAAGTCACAGACATTATGGGAATGACTTCCAGAGAGAGTTACTTGATTAGGTACAGAATAATCAAATTTATATCTGGGGTATCAGATAGTGTGGTTAAGGAGTGCAAAACAGTGATGTTGATTAAAGAGATGGACATATCCAAGCTCATGGTCCATGCTCAGCAGATAGAAGAGGCTAAGACCAGAGAGAGAGAGACGTAGAATAAGAGTGCTAGAACATGTATCTTCTATTTTAATCAGCCTATGTCAGAGGGCGGTAACCGTTCCTAGTTTTTCCAAAAATCTTTAGTTCCAGCTCTATCCTGAGCTAGTGCTCCAGTTCCTATGTTCAAAAATAGTAATAAAGATAGAGCACCAGGCTCTAAATCTCATGACAGTGTCAGTAGTGCTCAAATAAATACTCTTTGTTAGACTTGTGACAAAAACCATCATGGTGTCTTCAGAGATGACAGTGATGTTTGTTTGGGGTATGACAAGACAGGTCACAGAGTCAGAGATTATCCTCAATCAGGTTCTCAGGGTTAGTATAATCTCCCTTCAGCTCAGTCAGGTCACCCGAATCAGTATGGTATCGCTTCCAGTGCCACCAGTGGCCAATGCCCAAATAGGCTTTATTTACTTTAGTCCAGACAAGATTAGGAAAATTCTCCTGATGTGGTGACTAGTAAGTTACAGATCTTCCATTTACATATTTATGCCTTGTTAGATCCAGGCGCCTCTTTTTCTTTCGTAACTCCTTATATAGCCGTTAACTTTGGAGTCAGTCCAGAAATACTAGCATAGCCTTTCTCAGTTTCTACCCTAATGGGTAAATCTATCATATCATGACGGGTATATAGGAACTATCCGATTATGAGATCTCAGAAAGTTAATTCAGCATACTTAGTAGAGCTAGAGATGGCAAATTTTGATGCCATTCTTAGCATAGATTGGCTCTATTCATGTTATGCCTCAATTGATTGAAGAAGTAGAATAGTTTATTTTTAGTTTCCAAATGAACCAGTCCTTGAATGGAGGGGTAGTACCACAATGCTTAAGGGTCAGTTGATTTTATACCTTAGAACAAGAAAAATGATATCGAAGGGATATATCTACCATCTTGTGTGAGTCAAAGACTATAACTCAGAAACTCTAACTCTTGAGTCAGTTCTAGTAGTAAATAAATTCCCAGATATATTTCCTGATGATCTTTTTGGGGTTCCTCCCAAAAGGGAAATAGACTTCGGAATAGACCTTCTTTCAGATACTCAGCCCATATCTATTTTGCCATATAGAATGGCACCAGCAAAAATCAGAGAGTTAAAGGAACAGTTAAATGATCTCCAAGATAAGGGATTTATCAGGCCCAGTGTTTTTCAGTGGGGCACACTAGTTCTATTTGCGTGTAAGAAAGATGGTGCTCTCAGAATATGTATAGACTACCGTCAATTGAACATAGTCACAGTGAAGAACAAATACCCACTTCCCAGAATCGATGAATTATTTGACCAACTTCAAGGTGATAGTTACTTTTCTAAGATAGATCTCAGATAAGGCTATCATCAGCTCAGGATCAGAGAATGTGACATTCCAAAAATAGCTTTCCAAACCCAGTATGGTCACTTCGTGTTTCTAGTCATGTCCTTTGGTCTTATTAATGCCCCAGCAGCTTTCATGGACTTAATAAATTGCGTGTTTAAGACGTACTTGGACATGTTCATTATAGTCTTCATCGATGACATTCTTTTCTATTCCCATAGCGAGAATGATTATTTAGATCATCTCAGAATCATCTTTCAGACTCTCAGAACTCATCAACTATTCTCTACATTTAGTAAGAGCTAATTTTGGCTAAGGTCAGTAGCATTTCTTTGTCATATTATTTCCGATGATGGCATTAGAGTTGATCCTCAAAAGACTAAAGCGGTGAGAAAATGTCCTAGACCCATCTCTCCATCAGATATTGGGAGTTTCTTATGTTTAGCTATCTATTACCATCGGTTTGGTGAAGGGTTCTCATATATTGCATCCCCCATGTCCAGATTGACTCAAAATAAAGTCCAGTTTCAGTGGTCAGATTCCTGTGAGAAGAATTTTCAGAAGCTGAAGACTTGACTCACCTCAGCCTTAATTTTGACTCTACCAGATTGTTCAGCTGGTTTTGTTGTATACTTTGATGCATCCAGGGTAGGTTTGGGTTGTGTCTTCATGCAGAGAGGTAAGGTCATAACCTATGCCTTTAGACAACTTATGCCCCATGAGAAGAATCATTTGGCTCATGATCTTGAGCTAGTAGCTATAGTGTTTGCCTTAAGTATTTGAAGAAACTATTTGTATGGGGTGCATGTAGATGTGTTCATGGATCACAAGAGCATGCAATATTTCTTTTCTTAGAAAGATTTAAATTTACGTTAGAGAAGGTGGTTAGAGTTATTGAAAGATTATGACATGAGTGTTCTATATCATTCAGGCAAAGCCAATGTTGTGGATGATGCTCTCAGTAGACTGTCTATGGGTAGTGTTGCTCATGTTTAGGACAATAAGAAGAAGTTAGCTTAGGAAATTCATCAGTATGCCTGAATAGGTGTTTGCTTTGTCGATTCAGCAGAAGGTAGTGTATGGGTGTAGAACAGTTTTGAATTATCTCTAGTTTCCAAAGTGAAGGAAAAGAAGGATAGAGATCCCAGTCTAGTTAAGTTGAAAGAGTGAGTTACAGATTCGAAAGTAGAGGTTTTCTCCCGAGGGGAAGATGGTGTGTTGAGTTCCCAGGGTTATTTATGTATGCCTGGTGTATATGACTTGAGGCAACGAATTCTTACAGAAGTGCATTGTGCGCAATACTCTATTTATCCAGGGGCCACTAAGATGTATTACGATATACATGAGATCTATTGGTGAAGTGGGATGAAGAGGGATATTGTAGAGTTTGTAGCTAAGTTTTCTACGTGTCAGCAGGTTAAAATTGAGCACCAAAAGCCTAGTGGGTCCATGCAAGAGTTTAGTATTCCCACATGGAAATGGGAAGAAGTGAATATGGACTTTGTGATGGGTTTGCCTTGTACTCATCATCAGTATGATTCCATTTGGGTTATCATAGATAGGATAACCAAATCATCTCATTTCTTGCTAATTCATACTTCATATTCAGCCGAGGACTATGCCAAACTCTATATCAGAGAGTTATTCAAGTTACACAGAGTCCCAGTATCTATCATCTCATATAGAGGTGCCCAATTCACTTCTCATTTCTGGAAAGCATTCCAAAAGGGTATTGGAACCCGAGTTCACCTCAGTAAAGCCTTCTACCTTCAAACAGATGGTCAAGTAGAAAGGACCATTCAGACTCTAGAAGATTTTCTAAGAGCATCATTGTCAATTTTAAGGGTAGTTGGGATGACTACTTGTATTTGATCCAGTTCACATACAACAACAGCTATAATTCCAGTATTCATATGGCTCCGTTTAAGGCTCTCTATGGTGGGGGATGTAGATCTCTAATTTGTTGGTTCAAGGTAGGCGAGGCCGCAGTAGTAGGGCCTGACCTAGTATTCGATGCCTTAGAGAAGTTTTAGTTGATTAGAGAAAGACTTAGGGCTACCCAGAGCCGACAAAAATCGTATGCAAATGTACGGAGAAAGGATCTCGAGTTTGAGATCGGCGATTTTGTGTTCTTGAAAATATCTCTCATGAAGGGGGTAAAGAGGTTCGGCAAGAAGGGAAAGTTCAGTCCCCGATATGTCAGCCCTTATAGAATTCTCAATTGTTTTAAAAAGGTAGCTTATGATCTTGAGTTACCTTCAGACCTAGCTCCAGTGCTTCCATGTCTCCTTGCTACAGAAATGCATTGGTGACCCAGTAGTCATAGTACCCTTAGAGGACGTAAACATTCAAAACGTTCTCTCTTTTGAAGAGGTTCCAGTCTAGATCCTTGATCATCAGATTCGCATACTGAGGAACAAAAAAGTTCCCTTAGTCAAAGTTGTTTGGAGGAATTAGTCCATAGATGGAGCTAGTTAGGAAGTAAAAGCAGATATGCGGATCAAGTACCCTTGCCTCTTCTCCACAAACTCAGATCTAGCTTATGGTAACAGTCTTCCTTAGCTTTACTCAGTTCCATGTTCAGCTATAATTATTACAAGGTATCCATTACCATTTCATATTTAGTCATGCATTCATGAATCAGTTTAGACATGTACTCATGCATCAGAAATACATGTTTAGTATGAAAATTCAGCTTATGAGTAGCTACAGTCATGTATTCCATGCATCAGATATGCATGTTTAGTATATGAACTTAGTTTTTTAGAAGTTCAGTCATGTAGTCATGCATAAAATATGTATGTTCAGTGTGTCATCTTAGTCTATCAGTGTTTCTCAGCTTAATTAGTCTCATTCAAGGAGGAATGTTCCCAATGGGGAAGTATAATAATACCTCGTATTTCCCTAGCCTAAATTAACTCTCAGTCCATGAGTTATCTAATATAAAATTTTTGAAATACTCAGTATTAATCAGCTTAGAGCCTTCCATTGCGTAGGAAATTCAATTAGCTTTTCAAAGATGTAAAGTTCGCGTAAATCTGATAATCGGGTAAGAAGTTATGGCTATTTTAAGCCTTAGTTGTTAAACACTGTTATTCAAGCCAGTAGCGCATCACGGAGAATGTCAAAATGGAAGTTCTTAGTTTCTAGTGAGGTACCGTGATACCGGTATATCGTACCACCATCTAATTTCCTAATTTTCAAAATCTAGTACTGCTTCATGAAATTGGAGCATCGCGCCAAGGAACCAATCCACAATTGTCAATTTCCAGTAAAGCAATGCGATTGTACCACATCGCGCGAAGCTCCTAGGTCCCATCCAGTATTGCAATGTGATTCCACCCATCGCACCACTAGCCACATTCCCAGTTGTCATTTATAGTAGCTTGGCTCGATAGTACCGCGTCGCGCCAGGTGCCTAAATCGAGAATTTTTCTGTAACGATTTTAAATCATTCCCAGGGGTAATTGGTTATTTTTCCATGACCCAAGTTCGCCTTTAACACGTAAATTACCCAAAATTAACCTAGTTACATCATTATTATTCAATTTTCCTCAAAATCAAAGTATGCTCTCTCAAGAAAACAAACCCTAGCTTTAAGAATCAAGGTCAAAACTCAAGAATTTCTTCAAGCACCTTCCAGAACTAATAACCCAAGGTATAATAGGTGTTCATCTATGGGTCCCTTTCACACATAGATCCCAAAAATCCATTTTTAAAACTTCAAGATTTATGCTTTATGAATTCCATGCTTGGAATTGAATGTATTCATGTTCATGATAGTAATTGGGATCCAATACATGTTTAATTATAAGTTTCCATGAAATCAAGATAGCTATGTGGTGAATTACATGAATTGCATGCTTAACCCTTGAACTTGGAATTGAATGTTGTATTCATGATTACATGTGTTGACTATCATCATCTGAAATACTCCATGCTCTCCTAAGTATTTGGTAAAATGCCTATGTAAAGTAGACAGTGGAATCTTGACATGTCATTATGTGGTCCCGATCATGTACAAGCTTATGCCTTACAAGTGTTTGATCAAATGCCTTTATGAATGAATTATGGACAAGTGTATATTGTTGTGTATCTCAAGATCATGCTATGCTTTATTTTTTATGCTATCAAGTCCTGGGGATATTTAATACCCAATAATTTAGTTGTTTACCTAGATCCAGTGTCAATTACAGAATAGTCTCTGTCCTATCACAATCAGTAATACTCTCAGTCAGTTACAGAACTTAATAGAACTCAGTCAGTTACAAAATTTAGGAAAATTCAATAAAATTAGTATCAGTTCAGTCCAGTTCAGTATACGCAGTTTTGTGTCTTTCAATTGGGAATAGGATTCAGCACTGAGTGAACCTAATGATGGGGGCTCACCTGCCAGTAGAGGGTGTGATCCTTAGAATAAATCCTTGTATTCTGAAATTACATAGCCAGCGTATGTTGAGACATCAAACCTGTTAGTTGAGGGTTGATGAGGTGTTTTAACTTTCCAGATGAGGTTTCCACCGTTCTCATTAGATTACCTGCCAAATAAGGGGAAATCTCAGCTTGTCCTTACCTGTGGCACGATATTGACACCTTCTAATTGGGGTTACAGATTAAACCCCAACGTAGTTATCTTATCTTATTTGGGGCATGTCAGTTAGATGATTACCTCCTACAGTTTTAGTTTCAGTCTTCAGAATAGAACTCAGTTCAGTTTTACAGAATAAAGGTTGTTAGATACAGTAAACCAGTATCAGAAACCTCAGTTATCAGTTACTCAGTATCAAAACTCAGGACTTAGCTTCAGATAATCTTAGTAACAGTATTAATTTATATGTAAAGGAGTGTATACTCAATATTTACAGTTGTATCAGTTATCCATTTACTCTCATGTTCAGTTACTCTATATCATACAGTCAGTTATTGTTCATGCATATGAACCCTTGCATTTAGCCTTACCCCATCTAGCATTCCAGTACATTCCACGTACTGACACATACTCTTTTTTTGCACTATGATTTCTTATATCATAGGTTCGGATGCTCAGGTTCCTAACCGTACATAGATAGATCTAGATTCAGCCAACAGTAGATTTAGCAGTGAATCCTCATCAATCGAGGATATTCTTTCATTTTATTATTATAGTAGATTTAGTATTTCAGTAGATGGAGTTAGTTGAGGGAGTGTCCCATCAACTCAATATTCAAACAATTCAGTTTACAGGCTTTTCAGTCTAGTTTTTAGTCAGTATTCAGTATATATACATTATCATAGATGATATTATTTATCAGTATTTAAGATTTTTTGAACCTTATGGCATTCCAACCTATTATTCTGCATTTATTATAGTATATTTATTTAGTGCTCACAGTAGGTGCCATCTTAGGGGTTAGCTTGTGGTCCTTCGGGGTCATAAGCACCGTGTAGAGTTCGGGGTACAGACTCGGGGCATTGCACTTAATATACTGACACACTATGCATTTGGCCACAAAATCAATCACATCCCTTTTCATACCATTCAACCAATATATCTTTTGAGATCATGATACAACTTTGTCGAGTCAGGATGTACAATGTAACGCGATTCATACGCCTCAGCCAAGATCCTTTATCACAAACCATCGACATCAGGAACGCACAACCTCCCCTTGGTACTATAAAGTACTATCACCACTGATCTCAAACACTATTACCTTTTGCATACCCATAATTTTCTTGATTTTCATCAAGATAAGATCTATCACTTACTTCTCCTTAACCTTTGCACCAAAATACGATTGAACCACTTTCTGTACCATCACCCAACCATCCTCGGAGTTCAAGAGATGAACTCTAAGATTAGCTAAGTGGTGAATATCCTTCACCAATTCTCACTTTTCTTTCTCCACATAAGCCAAAATCCCCATGGACAACCTGTTAAGAGCCTCAACAACCACGTTAGTTTTACCTGGGTAATAGTGAAGGCTCATATCATAATCCTTGAGAAGCTCCAACTATCTCTTTTGCCTGAGATCTTATAAGTGAACACATATTATAGAATCATATGATCGAAAGATATCCACATGTACACCATCTAGATAATGCTGCCATATTTTTATAGCAAAGACCATCGTAAGAAGCTCCAAATCATGAGTACAATAGTTTCTCTCATTTACCTTCAACTACCTGGAAGCATAAGCAATCACCTTCAGATGTTGCATTAAGATGCAACCAACACCTATTCGAGATGCATTAGAATAAACCATAAACCCCTCACTTCTCTCATGAAATGTCAAAACTGGAGCTGAAGTTAGCTTATCTTTCAACTTCCTGAAACTTCCCTCACAAGCATCCGACCAAGAAAACATCACCTTTTTCTGGGTCAACTTAGTCAAAGGAGCAGCCATTGTCGAAAAGCTTTCCACAAACCACCGATAATACCCATCTAAACCCAAGAAGCTCTGAATATCGATTGGATTCGTGGATCTAGGCCACCTTTTAACCACTGCTACCTTTTAAGGATTCACCATTATCCCCTCACTAGAGATAATATGACTAAGAAAAGTCACAGCGTTCAACCAAAACTCATACTTGGAGAACTTGGCATACAACTCCTATTTCTTCAAGGTCAGGAATACCACAAGGAGGTGATTAGCATGATCTACCTCACTCTTGGAATAAAATAGAATGCCATTGATAAACACAATGAAAAAAACATCTAAGAACTACCTGAACACCCTGTTAATCAAATCCATAAATGTTGTTGGAGCATTTGTTAAACCAAACAACATCACCAATAATTCAAAGTGCCCATACCGAGTGCAAAAAGTCATCTTAGGGATATCCTCCTCCCTAATTTTAAGCTGATGATACCCAGACCCAAGATCTATCTTAGAGAAGAACTTGACACTTTACAACTGATCAAACAAATCATCTATCCTTAGAAGAGGATACTCGTTCTTAATCATTACCTTATTCAACTACTGATAGTCAATGCACATTTGAAGGGAACCATCCTTCTTACGTATGAACAACACTGGTGCACCTCACGGGTATACACTAGGAGGAATAAACCTCTTATCTAGAAGATCCTTAAGTTGCTCCTTGAGTTTCCTCAACTCAGCCAGAGCCATTCTATAAGGAGGAATAGATATTGGATGATTTTCCAGAAACAAATTAATACCAAACTCTATTTCCCTATTCGAAGGAACACCAGGAAGATAATTCAGAAAGACCTCAATAAACTCATTAACCACCAGAACTGACTATAAGAAGGACCTTCTAAGTTAGAATACCTAATCCAAACTAAATAATAAAGACACCCTTCAGATATTAACCTCTGATCTTTAAGATAAGAAATAAACCTCTCTTAGGAGATAAAGAACCACCCTCCCACACTATAACCAATTCACCAGGGAACCTAAAGACAACCTTATGAGTTTGATAATCCAAGGATGCATAACAAGAGTATAACCAATCCATCCCCAGAATAACGTAAAAATTTACCATATCTAGCTCAACCAAATCTACCAAGGTCTACTTGCTGCCAATAAATACCACATACCCCCTATAGACTCTCTCAGCAATAACTGAGAAAACATAAAAAAGATCCAAGATAGCCTCAGGATCAAACTAATACATACAGCCACGAATGGGGTCACATAATCAAGAGTAGACCCCGAATCAAGCAGATAATACACGACACGAGAAAATAGTAGTAACGTACTAGTAATGATATCAGGTGATGCCTTAGATTCCTACCAAAATGCAAGAGCATACAACCTATTCCAGCTTATACCAGTACTAGAGGCAGGAGCAGACACCGAAGTCGCAACACTAGGCATAAGAGTAGAAGATGAAGAAATCGAAGCTTTGACCACTCCTGAACCTCCCTTACCAAATGGATAATTCTTGAGCATATGGTTTAGCTGGCCAAATTTAAAACACTTATCCCTCCCTTCATCATAATAGACCCGATAAAGATGACTATAGAACCGACAAGAAGGGCATGAAGAAGTCGAATAACCCCCACTCACTTGAGATTGGGTACTCTGTTCCCAAAAATTATCACCTCCTTGTTGATGCCTATCACCCAAATACTTCGGGTAAAGAGCACTAGTAGTAGAGAAGGAACCAGAAATCCCCCACTTTTTTTGGCCATTTACCTCCATCTCGACCACCTTACAATTGAGCATTTCCCAGGTCATAAAACCTGTTCCTCTTACCCTTCCTATCTCCGAACTCCACCTATTTTCTCTTTTCATCCTCCACCTGCTGCATGTGCACAACTAACCTCAAAATATCCATATCCTTGATCCGTAAAACAGTCTTTCTTTCTAAGGTCAAATCTTGAGATAGCCCATAAGTGAACCTTCTTATCCTATCTCTCATGTCAGCCACCAAATTAGGAGCATACCTTGAAGACTAATGAAATTTTAAGGCATATTCTTTGCCAGACATTCTCCCATAATTAAGATTCACAAACTCCCCCATCTTTGCTTTTCTCAGCTCTTGGGGAAAGAAATGATCCAGAAAAATACCAGAAAAGGCATCTCATAAGGATGACTCCTCCACATTACCTCTATCCTGATTCCACTCCTTGTACCATTGGTACGAAATATCTTTGAGATAATAAGCTACAAAGTTTATACCTTTCACATTGGTAGCCTGCATTACCCTAAATATCTTCTTTATTTCATCCAACAAAGCCTGACGATCCTCCTTCATCTTCACATAAGTAAAAGTATGAGCATTCATCTTCATAATCTAGCTAACCCTTGTAGCCTCAGTAAACAATCCACCAGACATATCTTGCTCAGCCTGAGCAGTAACCAACTAAGCAATAACATGAATAGATTGGAGAAATTCTGCATTAATCACCTCACCCTGAGGAGGACTAGTAGCAATCAAAGGATTCCCAGAGCAATCAGGAATAGGACCTTGAGATCGAAGACAAACTCCAAACGTAGGACGTACCCCATCAACATTGCCCCAATATAGGATTGAAGAGTTTTCTTGTGTTCCAAATCTATGAGGCATGATCTTAAATATAAACAAACAAGGATTAAAGGAGATTCTATGACTTAGATTCCAAGCTTGAAAATAGAATACCAAGAAAGTAAAACATTCCTAAATGTTCTGTAGCCTCTCTTTTATGAGTGTGGTGCATTATACATACCTAAAAGAGACTCTACTAGACACGGCTTTGTGGATTCCCAATTGACCATGAACCTAAAGCTCTGATACCAACTTGATAGAACCCAACATGGGGCCTTGTCATACTGGACGTCCCAAGTTTGACAAGGACCGGGGACCACCCCTATTACCAAACCCAACCTCCAGCCGCCTGCTTTGAGTCGGCTAAATTTCAAACATATAACAAGATAGCATTGTTGGATAGGACTGACTTTGGGATAAGTCTATTCCTAGACCGACCCGACTAAGCCATCCCATCCGTCAAACCATTCCGACAAAACCAACTGAGCCAAACCAATATCAAATCAAAGGCCATAAACTAGGCCATAACCAAATGAGTTCCAAGATATGTTATAAGTAATCCCAAAATGAAATGAGAAGGAACAGCAATAAATTATGTTTAATAATGCCAGCCTAATACCAATGCGAATACTAAGGCTGGCACTACTACCGATCCCTCCTATACTAACTAATAGCACTACCACAAGCCTCTAACCAAAACAATACAAATATTTGATTGGGACATACCCCCAACTATAGACAAACCTAATATACATAAATAATCCAGAGTATGAAATAACATCCATGAAATAGAGTATTTTGAATAGATGAAAGCTCACCACTTAAATCCAAAGCTGAACCTTGAGTGTCCTAATGCTAAGCAGGAGGAGTAAAACACTTGATTTTTTGCATTGCATGGGGATACGGCCACCCAAAGATGGGTTAATGGGTGAAAGCTAGCATGAACTCAGGATAAGGATAAAATAATGTCATTTATACTACCAAGTAAAACCATTCATATACACACAAACCATATATATATATATGTAACCATACTGGGAAAGGAAACCAGGTTTAGCATGCCATTAAAACCTTTACCTGGATTGTGTAGCTTTGTCGTTCTAAAACCTCCTGCAGGCTATATGGGTTCAACTCCCCCTACTTATAAGGCCCCAATGCGTGAAGTCGCATGACTAGAGAAATAAACCTGGGATGAATAATACATCGCCCAAAATATAAAGTGTGACATCATGCACACAGTCACTAGGACCAAACCTCACATCAACAAATATGAGCTTCCAGTTTCGATCCCCCATGACCTTCACCTTCCACGTCTTTGCTACACACCCCTTCCTTTAAGCCTAATTAAAACCATTACTAAACAACCAAACCATTATCCATTTATTATTAACCAATGCCATTAGTAGTGCTATCATCTACCTACTATAACTTGCAAGAATTGTCCTTAGCCAATCCTTTTAGTGTTTAAGCGATTCCTATGTACCGATTTTATCTGATTTACTTGGGTGATTCCCATGTACCCTACAAGTAGGCTTATTAAGCCAAACCATTCCTTTAAAATATTCTAAAACCATTTAAGCCATTTAGGGTTCCATTACCACATTTAAACCATGCATAAGTTCCACTAAAAATCCAATAATATAGTGAAAACAATGTTATAGGCATTTTATCAAACACTTTGGGCGCATATTATTTCCAAAACCAATTCCAAATATCAATAACCTTTCCAATGAAATCCAACTATCCAAAACCACCATTAAAGCATATAAAATCAAAATTAAAGCATAGGGAAACTATAACCCAACATTTATAAATAAAACCCCTAAATCATATTTGAAAACCCAAACCATAAAACATTCAAACCATGAAAACATTGTATAAAACCATAACTTTAGTTTGAAGTAACAATGAGGGAAGAGAATATTCCTTAAACTAAGATATTGATGGACAGAAATCACCAATACCATCCCCAAACCAATTCTTGAGATAAAACCCTAGCTTTCCTTGACGAAGAACTCTAGAGAAGATTTAAGAGTGTTTTCTAAGTGTTTAAGAATAGAATAATAGGGAAAATAACCTCCCAAGTGCTATATAAATCTTGGGACCTTATTAGGATAAGTGGGGAAATATCAAGATTGCCCTCACTTAAACTGCATTAAATTTATGTCATAGGGTATAACTGACACACATGAGTTGTACCCAGCCTGTACGAGTGGCACCTACCTCTTATACCCTAGGCCTTACCCTTTGGACCTAACACTATCCAAGGTAAGATACACCCAAACCCAAGTCGTATTCAAGAGTACAAATGGTACCCATAAACCATACCCCTGGCAGAATAGAATCCAAAGAGGATTGAACACTATCCCTTATACAAATCCATGGTATGACTTGTACCCTGACTTACGACTTATGGTAAGCCGTAAGTCACTAAGTCTAAGATTAAGTGAATGAACCAAATAACACAAATCTACAAATATGACTCGTACCCCATAGTCGTACCCATTCCAGTAACCAAAATCTACTCTACCAGCCAATACTGGTTAGCATAAAACTGGACCATACCATCCGGAACCTAGTGTATAAATCATACCCCATAGTCGTGTTATGACCAGAAGCCAAAAATCCAAGAAATTTTCTATGGGTCAAAACCCTTGTAGATCTCTTTTTAGAATTCTTATTAAGTGTCTGGGCCCCTTTGTAACATCATATGGTATGAAGTACATTCTGGTTGTAGTTTACCATGTTTCAAAATGGGTGGAAGTAGTTGCACTTCCAAACAATGTAGGTAAGAGTGTGACCACATTTCTAAAATAGAACAAATTTTCTAGATTTGGCACTCCAAGGGCACACATTGGTGATGGAGGCTCACATTTTTGCAATCATCTATTTATAGCCTTGCTTGAGAAATATTGTATGAAAAATAGGGTGGCAACACCATACCACCCTCATACCAGTGGTCAAGTTGAGGTCTCTATTTATGAGATCGAGTCTATTATAGCAGAAACTATGAATGCCATTAGAATGGATTGGGCTAGAAAGTTGGATGATGCATTATGGAATTATCGAACAATATTCAAGACTTTTATTTATGCTTCCCCATATTAGCTCATGTATGGAAAATCATTCCACTTGTTTGTCGAACTTGAGCACAAGACATTGTAGGCACTAAAATATCTAAATTTAGAGTGGAGTGATGCAGACAAATTGAGACCTGAGTAGCTAAAAAAGATGGATAAATTTTGTCTTAGAGCTTATGCAAGTTCACCTCTGTACAAAGAAAATATGAAGGCATACCACGACTGAAAGATAGAAAGAAGAGAGTTCACTGTTAGAGATAAGGTTCTGTTGTTTAAATCTAAGCTTTCTTGTTTCCTAGCAACTTGAAGTCAAAATAGAGGGGCTTTATTAAGTGGTGACAGTGTTTCCCTATGGTACAATTGAACTTGAAAATAGTGAGGGTCAAAAGTTTAAATAAATAGACAAAGGGTGAAACACTATATCGATGAAGTTGAATAGGTAAAGGTGGTATGTGATGCAGATCTTGATGGTGCTTAAGTAATCAGTCATACTCGAGTCATTCCATGAAGTTAAATTGGGCGCTTCATAAAAGGCAACCCATGAATTAGTTTGGTAAAGTCTAAGTAGCCAATTTAACCACTCTGTGCCACAATGTTAAATCAATCCTTGCTTGGAAGTTAACCCAATAATTTTGTACTTGTTTAATTTATAGGGTAATGTGTGCTACGTGTGTTGGGATAATACATGAAATAAGGTAAGGAACTAGAACAAAAATAGAACCCACAAAAGCATTGTACTATTATTAGAAGATCGTGGTGCAATTGATCTTGAAAATTATCATGACCCAATTTACGAGATATAATGGCACTTGCTAGATCCTGCTAGTATGTAAGCCAAACCATAACCTAAAGCTAGTGAAATGGGTCAATTCAGTAGGAAATGCACAACATAGGTAAAAATGAAAAATACACTTATAATAAGTAAGAATTCTAAATAAATAAAGTAGTCAATACAAGATACCATCCTATGACCTGGTAAAGCCAGTACAAGAGCATCTAATAATAATACAACTCAAAGACTTAGAATAGTCAACAATATCTATCTCAATAACAAAAGAATGAATATAAAAGATAGAGTAAAATGGGTGATTCAAACTCCATGAGGTCACCCTATTTATGAAAATATCCATGCAGCATTATCAACGATCAACAGCGACAGCTAGTACTCAAATTTGCACAAAAAAGGTACAGAAGTGTAGAATGTATACCAAAACATTGGGTACTCAATAGGCCAAATCATAATGTAAGTATGTAAAATGCAAGATAACATAACTAAGTCAAGGTACATACATGAACCTGAATCATCTCCAACATTGTTGTACATAATAAGTAAGTACATCTGAATAACAGTATAACATAAGGAATCAACACATGCCAATATCGATATGCATAATAAATAACAATATGGAATAATAACTTATCATAGAGCATCAACACAAGAAATTACAAATACAAAATTGGCTCCCATACTCCAATTATTTGAAAAGAAGGCATTGCTGCAGCATTAAAGCCCTTTCACTATAATGATAGTTGGGTAGTAGCCTTGCAAGTGATTTTTCAAACTCTATTTTTTATTTCTTTCCTTTCATAGCATCCTTAATTGGCTTCTAATCACTATAATATAATTTTTGTAGGGCTACTACTATGGTTAACCAACCCTTATACAAATGATTCCCAAATAGTACTTGTTGTGAATGCTATGAGGAGGGGTCGAGTACCAGGGGCTTCATCCATAAGAGATATTCATGATGAAAGACTTGGTTGAAGAAGTTCCCACTTCTACAATCAGTCATAAGCCTTTTAATGGGAGATATTAACAGTCTTTCCCCACATGAAACCTGGAGATAGTTTGAGAGTTCTATGTCATACTCCCGACTATGGACTGGTCCTTGCCTCAACTGACCTTCCATATTGTAGGAAAGAATATTTTTGTGAATGTTGCCAGCACCAACTATACTTCAGGGGTGCTAAACCTTCGAATGTATCCTTTGAGATGAATGTTGATAAGGCCAACTTAAAGTAGTTAGCACATATTTTGGTGCCTAGGGACAGTAGAACAAGGTATGATGGACGAGTATTAGGGGAACCAAAAGACTCCATTTCACAATGGAGACTCAGAGATGGCTGAATGTGGCATTATGAAGGATTCATCCTTTGATAAATATTTTAAATATGACATTCTATTGAGCTCCAGTGGTGGCTTATGCTCTATCGAGGATCGTGATAAATGTGGCGATATAAATCATCAATAAGTGGAAGTACTTCTACATGAGGGGAGGGATTTTGAGGGATTTATTATTCCCATCCTTGATCATCGAGTTGTACAAAAGGGTAGATATGCTCAAGGAGGGAGGTGACTCATTGGAAGAGTGTGAAGTGACCTTCAGCCTACAAAAAGTGAAGGGTTCACAAGGAGAGAGCAAGATGAAGAGAAATATAGGGGTGGAGGGTAAGAGTAGCAGGGTTAGAGACGGTGAAGCTTCTGGTCCCTGATAAGTGGTGATTTTACCACTCATTTGCACTAAATATTTATGCAAACTACCATGTTTTGTATGAGAAAATAAGACATCATCATGATTTAAATGCACTAATATCCATATTTTGTAGGTTTATAGTTGAGAAGGTGAAAATATATGGATCAGAGCTAAAAAGGGATCAAATAGAAGCAAAAAGAGTGCAGTTGGATACCTGGAGTAGTTCATCCTTAGTTACCATAACCGAAGTCCTCAGGCGGTGGTTACGATCAGTTACAAAGGTCAAGAAAATGCGATTGAAGAACCCAACCATGGTCGTGTTAGCTATGAGTGCAGATAACCTCACACGGTCATTACTAAGCGGGAGTATAATCCAAGGCAGTTTTGTAATTTCTCTTGGACGAATACCAAACCTTATATAGGCAAAAACCCTTTGTTCTTTGGGTATTACTTACCTCATAGACATTTTTGAATTAAAATTAAAAAACCCTAATTGGGCAAGTGTGTAAAAAATTATGGAGACCTAACTTCTTAGTATTTTGTGAATAATGAATATTTTGGATAATCCTTATGGTATATCTTTCATTACCTTCTTTATGAGTAGCTAATTAAGTTAGTCTTGAGATTATGTTGAACTAAAGTGTAATTGTGTGTGAGTGTTGTTGTGTTTGCATGATTGTTAGTTGTTGAGTATGGATTCCAACATTTCTTGAATTTATGAGTTGGAATTTATGGGTGAAAACCCTAAATCTCCAAATGGGTTTGATGGTTGAAAACCCTAAACTCTAGAAACCATTCATTATCCTTGAAAGAGGGGTGAAGGTGAACTTGAGGTAACCTATAACATCCTTGAAAAAGGGTTATAGGGGGGAAAAGAAATGGTGGACAACTGAGCCTATGGTTTACTACCTTTTGCAATCTTAGAAATAAGTGTATTTAGAGTATAAATCATGTCAAGAGCATCATCCTAGAAATAGGGATGCTTGATTGAGGTTTTGAGTGATTACGAATTGCACACTTGTTAGGTGCTCGAAAGAGCCAATGGGTGAAATTTTTATGGTTTTATTAAAATATTGACCGTAATGACTTTCGACCTAGCCTATCCTTTAGTTAAAAACTGAGCTTCACATTAAACCATCATCTACCCACACTATTTACCTTTAAGTAGACAATCCCAAGATCTCCTCAAATCTTGATTTTAAATCAAAAAGTCTCAAATACGTGGATTGTTAATCAAAAAATTATTACAATCAAATCCCCCTATTTTATTTTACATATCGTGTTTATTAGCATTTTGGGTAACCTTTTAGTAATTAGAGCACCCATGGAACTTGAAATTTATAATTTGCTCCTTACAAATTCAACCACAACTCGAGTTACATTTTTTACAATGACTGCCTCACCCCTCATAAATGGGAGTAAGTTGAGATTTATCAGTACCACTCTAACCAGACCTCTACATCCCTTGGGCACTTGGAGGTAGACCTGTCTATAGCGTAGAGCTTCTTAGAGTAATCCCATTTACCTTCCCCAGGTTTGACTCCTTCAAGCTCCATAGCTCCAGTTGACCCAACTCAAGATAATATAGAGCTTTGTAGGGAGTTACACAAGGAGAAAAAAATGAAGAGATATTCTTAGGATCGCATGCTAGCTCAGATATTGAAGGTCTTGAAGGTCATGCTGAAATACGCAGTCCCATTCAAAAGTGTAAAGACCTGATTTTTGGTGATTTGTGTGAAATATTATTTTTATATAATTTGACCATTTTAACCCTCCTCATGGTTGCATTATGGTGTTTCTAGAATGTGGGGATGTTCGGCATGATTCCCAATGCACTTTGATGTGATTTGTGCGAGATTGTGATTTTTGTTGATCGTACAGGCTTACTACTTAAATTTAGTCAACATCATTTGATTTGTGCATTAGATGGAAAAATATACTACACTAGTAGATCCAAAACATTGATTTTAGGTTGGTAATTGTAACGCCCCAAATCTGGTGTCCAGAATGCTACACGGTGCCTATGACCCCGAAGGACCATAAGCTAACCCATGACTAATATTTGTAACTGAGCACTAAATAATATACTAAAATTATGCGAAATACATAAAAGTTGTAAGGCCATAAGGTTCAAAACTGAACTAATACTAAATATAATACAATGTCTTTAATGGGGTATAAAAAATACCAAAAACTGAAATAAACTATCTGAACACATGCTGTAGTTTGAAAGCCTCTAAATTGTCTGAAAATTGTAGAGTTGATGGGACATGTACCTAACTAACTCCGAACTACTAAAATAATAAGGTAATAAAACAATTATGTTATCTTCGAGTGATGAGGACTCACTGCTAGTCTGGCTGCTGAACGTTTGATCTACTAAGGATGCTTGGGAGCTCGTGCTTCTAAGCCTATGGTATAAAACACCATAGCAAAAATGCATTAGTACTTTGAATATACTGGTATGCAAGTGAGGTAGGCTGAACGCAATGGTTCATATGCATGAGCAATACTAACTGACTGAATAATATGAATGTGAGAATACATGCATGAATAAGAGACTATGACTGAATTCATGACAACACTGACTCATAAATTCTGATAACATAGATTTATTGATATCTGAGTGCTAATACTGGGATATTGAATAATTGAGTCTATAGAGTACTTAGGAACTGATGTTATATTATTAATACAGAAAAGACTATTTCTGACAGTTCTGATAATGAAGAACTGGTTAGATTGACTGTGTCTGAAAATCCTAAAACTGAATACTGATAACATGGGATACTGATAACTATATAACTAAAATAACTGATACTGAGTGATTGTATCTGACAATCTAGGTTCTGATGGAACTAGCTGAGTTTCATACTATTCTGAGTTGACTGTATCTGACAATCTTGAAATCTAAAGAACTATCTGAGTACTATTACTGAGACTAAATGACTGTATCTGATAGTCCTAATTCTATAACTAAAATTATGGGAAGTAGTTATCTAATTGACATACCCCTAATACACCATTATGGCTAAGTTGGTGTCTAATTTGTAACCCCTATTGGAAAGGTGTCAATACCGCAGCACTGGTAAGGATAAACTGTGAGTAACCCTCATAAAATAGCTAACTCTAGTGAGATCAGCGGGAACCTTCATATAACAGGTTAAGCCACCTCATCTACCCTTATATAGCAAGCTATGATATCTCAACCTACGTTGGCTACGTAGTTCTATAATGCAAGAATTACTTTTAAGAATTACACCCTCATATAATAGGTGAGTTCCCATCAAGCTATGATATCTCAACCTACGTTGTCTACGTAGTTCTAGAATGCAAGGATTACTTTTAAGAATTACACCCTCATATAACAAGTGAGTTCCCATCCTTAGGTTCACTCGGTGCTAAATCCTACTCCCAACTAAGTAGACACTGAACTTATTAACTGAACTGAACTGATTAACTAAACTAAACTGAATTGATACTAATAGTATTGTTTAGCAGAGCTAAATTAAGTTTACTGAGTTTCGTTGACTGTCGGAATGTTACTGAGATCTGAGAAATGATGGAGAGTATTGAAGTTACTGAGATTTTTAGGAATACTGAGGTTACCAAGATTACTAAGTACTGACATCACTGAAATTATTATACTACTGAGATTGCTGAGATCTCTAAGATTACTAAGATTATTGAATGAGACTGGACTGATACTGTGTTTACTGAGTTTTCTTGAGTCATATGACTAACTGAATTCTATTGATCATGGCTTGCCGGAAAGTATTGTAAAAACATGACACTGGCTCTAGGAACATAGCTAAATTATCGGGTACAAGTACCCCCAGGACTCAATAGCATAAAACTGATAGGACATAACACTTCTTGAACACATGACCAATATCAACAATTCATAATACATTACTTTGGGGATTTCATAAAACACATGGTTATCATAGTCTTGTACATGAATGGAATTGCATATAAACATGTCATACTTTCATCAACCTAATATCATGGACATTCCCTCAACTATTCATAATGAACACAATATCATAGAAGTCATTCTTGGTCATAGGGTAAAGCATGCATTTATCACTTGGGTCATAATTAAGCTATAGCGCATAATTTATATTCTCTTAAACATTTTATCAAACGCCTAGGATGCATGACTTAAGGCATAGGCATGACCATCAAATTAACACAACAAAACTTTATATTTCAACTCAATTTACATATTTCAGACCACATACTTGCATAGGTTCATGAACAACATATAAAGATTCCAACTTGGGAATCATACAATCATAATCACATAAACATAATCAACCCACCACAAAATATTAACAATACAAGATTTAAAACTTTATTCTTGGGCTTCATGGATGAAAGGAATCCATGAATGAACACTCTGCATACCTTAGTTCTTGAGTCTATGAAGATTGATGGAGAGATTCTTGAATTTGAGTCTTGAATATGAATCCCCAATTAAAAACTTGTTCTTGAGAGAAACTTGAGAGAAACCCTATATTTTGGACAAAATATGGCTGAATCATATGTTATTGGGTTTATATAGGGTTGAGAAATTGACCTTTTTAACCCTTGGATGCTTATTTTATTTCTGAGAAAATTTTCCAATTTGGCAGGCTGGCGCAACATGGTGCTATCACACCGTGTCACTGGAAATTGCCAACTGGGAACTGGGCTGATGGCGTAATGCGGTGAAATTGCGTTGCAATACTGTATGGGACCTGGAAGCTCACCGTGATGCGGTGGTATCACGTAGAGACACTGGAAAAAGGATGATTTTGAATTTGAGCCCTAGCGTGATGCGCCATAATCGTGAAAGCTCACTGAATTTTGACGATTGTCATTTTGACCTGCTCCGCGATGTGCTGATGACCCAGGTGATACACTGTCTCACTAAAAGGGCTCTAACTCTTCACCCGGGTGTCAGATTTGGGCGAATTTTGTATTGATGGAAAGCTTATTGAATTTCTCACATGAAAAAAAGTTAAAATCTTGAAATAAAATATGTATAAAAGTGGATTCATCTTTGAAACAATTCTTTAATATTTTTAGGATAAATTTAAGCTAGGTAGAAGTATGGGGTATTACAGTAATATGGATGGTGTAGTTTTACGGCTTGTATATCTCATTTCTACCCTCCATTTGAAAAATTGTGAAAATAGGTCTTGTCGCGCCCTATTTCGAAGCGATCGAAACAACACACAATATATGATGGTCATTATGACTCTTTCTATTTTTTAGAAAATTATTTGTTTGAGTCGCCACCTAAATTTTTAGGAAAATTAGGAAAACCCAATTTTTTATGAAAAACTCTGGTTTGGTCTTTCAAAAATAATTTGAGATTCTGAGTAAGGGTTTTGGTTACTCGAGAGAAAGGTATTAGGCACCCCCAGAGCCTATCCAAAGATAGTCCTTACTCAATTTTGAAAAATATTTGGGAAAAAGTTTGTTTCTTCTTACTCACTGAAATAATGATAGGAACACTTATTATTTTAGGACAAAGAAGATCCAAGGTATATAAAATGCATCACAACAATATACAAAGATATAATATATAGTTTATTACATATACATACATACATATATATACATACATACATACATATATATATGTATTTATATATGTATGTATGTATGTATGTATGTATGCCTTCAAAATATGAAAATGGTAAAGAGGAAAGTTTTAAAATAATGCCCTTGTCATAACATGTATATTTGAGAAAATATAACTTTATAAGAAAATAATCCTTAATGTTTATGAAATTATATACATGAATGAAATCATTTTCAAAGTAAGAAAATATATAATTTTGAAAATATGTGAAATTTTATTCATTGTAAAATGAATATCAATATCAAAGAGTGCGAAGAAGATATGAAAATTTGTTTAATTGAAAAATAAATCTATACAAATGTGTTTATTGCAATAGTAAGGAAAAGGCATCAAAACATATTATCCTATTATTTCTTGAGTAAATTAAACTTTGTGTATATTTAAAATATAAGTAATCATGTAGTATTCATTTATTTGCAAAATCTTAATAGATGAAATTGGATAAAATATAACACTTGAAAGTAGATAAAAATGAATATGATGGTAAAATATACAAGTACAAATATAATATAAAAAGTGAAGGAATAAATATAATAGCAATAAAAATTTACCTTGTGTATAATAGGATGTATATATATATATATATATACCCATGAATTTTTTAGCCTTTTGAAACCTTAAAAGAACTCAAAATAAGTGTTGGACAAACAAATAGAGGGTTAGAGGGTGGGAGTATGTCAGTAACAGTAGGGGGTATTGTTTATTTGTGTCTGCAGTTTTTGGTTCATGGTGTTGAGTGATGTCTATGGTTTTGGATATATAGTTTTTAGTATTATCTTTTGGCTAGTGGTGTTAGTTTATTTTGCCTACTGTACTAGTTTATATGCATTTATGTTTTGTGTTTGTTATACTGTTATCGGTCCTAAGTTAGGGGTCTCTCGAAAACAGTCTCTCTACTTCACCTAAGGTAGTGGTATGGTCTGCGTATACTTTACCTTCCCCAAACCACACTATGTGGGAATGCACTGCGTATGTTTTTGTTGTTATTGAAACAAATTGTAATTGATTAATAGGCATTTTCCTTTGTCAAAAATCGAGATTTTTGCTACTCGTGGCCATCTCATTATGATATTGAAACTCTTCTTATATTTTAAGGAAACGTTAGGTTGCGATATATATTTTTGTGAGAAGAACTCATTTTTTGAAAAATATTTAGTTTTAATGAGTGAGCCAAAGTTAAAATTCCTTAAGTATAGTCATACTTTAATTGTAAAAAATGAGGATATTAGGCTACTTCAAAAGGATCCATAAATAATTTGGCAATATGAAACAATAAACAATAAGGTTATCTTAAACATAATCAATAACAAAAATAAGAATTAGACATCATTCCAAAGAAAACATAACATGATATGAAAAATTAAAAGGATGAGAGACTAAGGAATACCAAACTCTGTTTAGGAGTTGAGCCTCTACTTTACGCGACTCCGAGTGTAATACCCCAAACTTTCATTAAGTTAAATCTAGTCTCCAGAAGAGTTATTGATGACTTCCTAAATGATTAATGTTTGAATCAGACAGAATTTCTCTAATTTTGACTTTTTATCATGTGAGAAATTAAATTAGCTTTCTAACGATACCAATTTCGTCCAAATTTGGTATTGGAGTAAAAAGTTATGGATGTTTTATAGAGAATTGTTGGAACTGTCCAAAAGCGATGGTCATGCTGATGGACCGTTGAGCTAGCAACGGATCATTGCCCAAGCCATCGCAGACGAGGCAATGAACCCGACTTGTGGTCAATTTCAACGACCAGGACCGATGGACCGTAAAGCTAGTGACGGACCGTCACCCAAACCGTCGCAGACGAGTCATAAAGTTTAGGTTCTAGCCAAGTGCGACTGTCAGGACCGACGGACTTCGAGCCAGTGACAGACCATCGCCCAAATCATCGCTATTTTCGATCAGCAATTTTAAGCCATTTTTAAAAGGGTACTTAGGTCTTTGTCCACCCATTCTAACCCCTATTTATACTAGAACAGAGCTCATA
Organism: Capsicum annuum; assembly: GCF_002878395.1. Classification (NCBI taxonomy): domain Eukaryota; kingdom Viridiplantae; phylum Streptophyta; class Magnoliopsida; order Solanales; family Solanaceae; genus Capsicum; species Capsicum annuum. The sequence continues at coordinate 53,037,061 of NC_061113.1, read as the reverse complement.
ACTTCTATATTCATCCACAACACTAATTTAGGTTTCATCTCAAAGATCAATCCCCAATAATAAGAAAACCCTAGGTGTCTAATCTCAAGTCAAGAATTCAAGCTTTTCTCAACCAATCTTTAAGAAATCATCCACCCAGGTATGTCAAGTGTTGATTCATGGGTATCTTTCACCCATGAAGCTCAAGAATCTCTTTTCAAAATCCAAGATTTGTATATTTATGAATGTTCATGATTTAGTTGAATTGAAATTCATGTCCATGTTGTTGTGGTATTTTAATTCATGTTTTAAATTTCATGTTCTAATGATTGATCCTAGTATGTGATGATTTGCATAATATTCATAATAAACCCTTCAAGTTGCAAATTTAATTAAGCAACCATGATAATTAGATGCATTGATGATGGTATAACCAAAGTATGCTCCCCATGTGTTTGATTAAATGCTTATATGAAGAAAAAAGTGCCATTATAGTATGATAGTATGAAATCCCCATTCATGTACAAGTTAATGCATGTCAAGTGTTTGATGAAATGTCTTAGTCAATGAATTATGGATATATGTATAGCCATTGTTGTGTTTTTGAAGTTGTCCCATGAATTACTTTTATGCTATCGAGTCTTGGGGTTATTTATACCCGATAATTTAGCTGTGTGCCTAGAGCTAGTTTCAGTTTTCATGATACTCTCAGTTAAGCCATGTTCAGTAGAATTCAGTCAGTCTCATGACTCAGGAAAACTTAGTAATCTCAGTCAGTTATTAGATCTCAGTAATATTTTGTCAGTCAATGGAATTCAGTGAACTCAGTCCAGTTCATCTCAGTATAATTAGTTCAGTGTTTATCCAGTTTGGTGTAGAATTCAGCACTGAGCAAACCTAAGAATGAGGGCACATACACTGACCATTGAGGGTGTGGCCCTTAGTAGCAATCATTGCATTCCAGAACTATGTAGCCAGCTAGGTTGAGGCATCAACACTATTATTTGAGGGTTGATGAGGTGGATCAACACTGCCAGGCGAGGGTCCCACCATTCTCTTTTGGGGATACTGCCAGATGAAGGTCACTCACAGGTTTTCCTTACCAGTAGCACGATATTGACACCATTCCAATTGGGTTTACAGATTGGACCCCAACTCTATACAGAAAAGGGGCATACCGGTTAGATGAACGACCAGCTGTCGTTCCGACCAACCCAGTGGCCAATTCAACTACAGCCAGGATTCGGGACTTTACTCGAATGAATCCTTCATTCTTTTTTGGGTCTAAGTCAGATGAGGACCCTCAAGAATTCCTCGATCAGGTTTAAAAGATTATGAATATCATGGGAGTTACTGTTAGTGAGAGTGCTGAGCTAGCTATATATCAGTTGCAGGATGTGGCTCACACATGGTTCAAACAGTGAAAAGTCGAGAAGGGTGTAGATGTAGGACCCGTAGAGTAGGAGGAGTTTGCCACTGTTTTTATAAATAGATTCTTTCCCCTAGAGCTGAGGAAAGCTAAAGTATTAGAGTTTATCAACCTCAGGTAGGGCAACATGATAGTGAAAGCGTATTCTCTTAAGTTTACTCAATTTGCTAGATATGCTCCTCATGTAGAGGCAGACAGCAGGGCTAAGATGAGTAAGTTTGTTTCTGGGGTGAATGATAGTATGGTTAATGAGTGCAGATCTGCAATGTTGATTAGTGATATGGACATATCCAGACTTATGATCTATGCTCAATAGATAGAAGAGCAAAAGATTAAGATGAGAGAGAAGCAGAATAAGAGAGTAAGGATAGGAGTTTCAACTTTGCTCAGCCTAAGTCAGAGGGTGGAAGTCATTCTCAGTTCCACCCAAAGTCATCTATTCTATCTCCTTCCTCAGCTAGTGCTCCAGTTCCTAAGTTCAAGGATGGTAACAAAGATAGGGCTCTAGGCTCTAAGTCTAAGGGCAGTGTTGGCAATGCTCGAATAAATTCTCTTTGCCAGACTTGTGGTAAGAACCATTAGGGTATTTTCAAAGCTGGCAGTGATGTGCATTTTGGATATGGCAAGCCCAACCACAGATTTAGAGATTTTCCCCAGTCAGGATTTCAGGGTCAGCAAAACCGTTCCTCAGTTTAATCTGGTCACCCAAATCAGCAGGGTGCCACTTCCAGTGCTACCAGTTGGCAGCACCCAAATAGACTTTATTCTCTTCAGTCCTAACAAGATTAGGAAAAAATTCTCCTGATGTGGTTATTAGTACATTACATATATTTCACTTTCATGTTTACAGTTTTCTCGATCCAGGAACTTCTTTGTCTTTTGTTACTCCCTATATAGCAGTTGATTTCAGAGTCAGTCCTAAAATTCTAGCAGAGCCCTTCTCATTCTCTACCCTAGTGGGTAAAACCATCATAGCCCGATGGGTATACAGGAACTATCCAATTATGGTATCTTAGAAAGTAACTTCAGCAAACTTATTCAAAATAGAGATGACTGATTTTGATTTCATTCTTGGCATAGATTGGCTTCATTCTTACTATGCCACAGTCAACTATAGAAATAGAGTTGTCCAATTTTAGTTCTTGAATAAACCCATTCTAGAGTGGAAGGGTAGTACTTCAGTTTTCAGAGGTTAGCTTGCTTCCTACCTTCAAGCATGGAAAAGGATATCTAAGGGATGTGTCTATTATCTTGTTCGAGTTAAGGACACTAGTTTCAAAACTCCCAGTCTTGAATCAGTCCCAGTAGTGAATTAATATTTAGATGTCTTTCCCAAAGATATTCTAGGAATTCCTCCCGAAAGGGAAATAGACTTCGACATTGATCTTCTTCCAGATACTCAGCCTATATCTATTTAGCCATATAGAATGGCAACAGCAGAACTCAGAGAATTGAAAGAACAGTTGAAGGGTCTCCTAGATAAGGGATTCATCAGACCCAGTGTGTTCTTGTGGGGTACACCAGTCTCATTCGTGTGCAAGAAAGATGGTTCTCTTAGAATGTCTATAGAGTACCGTCATCTCAATAAAGTCATGGTCAAGAACAAGTATCCACTTCCCAAAATTGATGACTTGTTTGACCAACTTCAGGGTGCCAGTTACTTCTCCAAGATAGACCTCAGATTAAGCTATCATCAACTCAGGGTCAAAGAATATGATATTCCAAAAATAGCTTTCCATACTCGGTATGGTCACTTCAAATTCTTAGCCATGTACTTTGGTTTTACCAATGCCCTAGCAGCTTTCATGGACTTGATGAAGCGTATGTTCAAGAAGTACTTGGACATGTTCATCATAGTCTTCTTTGATGACATTTTTGTCTATTCCTGCAGTGAGCATAATTATATAGACCATCTTAGAATTGTATTACAGACTCTCAGAAATCATCAATTGTTCGCCAAATTCAGTAAGTGCAAATTTTGGATAAGGTCAGTAGAATTCCTTGGTCATATCGTCTCTGGTGATGGCATTAGAGTTGATCCTCAAAAGACCAAAGCAGTGAAAAACTGGCCCAGACCCATCTCTCCATAAGATATTAGGAGTTTCTTAGGTTCGGCTGGCTATTATCGTTGGTTTGTTGAAGGATTTTTGTCTATTGCATCCCCTATGTCCAGTTTAACTCAGAAGAAGGTTTAGTTTCAGTGGTCAGATTTATGGTAAAAGAGTTTTCAGGAGTTGAAGACTCGACTCACTTCAGCTCTAGTTTTGACTCTTCCAAACGGTTCAAATAGATTCATAGTGTAATGTGATGCATCTAGAGCAGGTTTGGGTTGTGTCTTCATGCAGCATGGTAAGGTCATAGCCTACTCTTCTAGACAGCTTAAACCCCATGAGAAGAATTACCTGACTCATGATCTTGAGTTAGCAGCCGTAGTTTTTTCCTTAAAGATTTGGTGACACTACTTTTACAGTGTTCATATAGATGTATTAACAGATCATAAGAGCCTTCAGTATGTTTTTTCTCAAAAAAATCTTAACCTCCATCAGAGAAGGTGGTTAGAGATCTTGAAAGATTATGACATAAGTGTCCTTTATCATTCGAGCAAAGCCAATGTAGTGGTCAGCGCTCTCAGTAGACTGTCTATGGTAGTGTTGCTTATGTTGAGGACAGTAAGAAAAAATTAGCTCAGGAAGTCCATCAGCTTGCCAGACTAGGTTTCTGCTTAGTCAATTCAGTAGAAGGTAGTATATGGGTTCAGAATAGATCCGAATCATCTCTAGTATCTGAGGTGAAAGAAAAATCAAGATAGTGATTTGTCTTGTTAAGTTGAAAGAGTCGGTCAAAAATCAGAAGATAGAGGTTTTCTCCCAAAGGAGAGAGGGTGTTCTCCATTGTCAGGGTCGTCTATGTGTCCAGGTGTAGATGACTTAAGGCAACAAATTCTTGCAGAAGTGCATAGTACGCACTACTCTATTCATCCAGAGGCCACTAAGATATACCGTGACTTATAGGATATCTATTGGTGGAGTGGGATAAAGAGAGATTTGCTAAGGTTGTCGTGCTCAACATGTCAGCAGGTTAAGATAGAGCATCAGAAGCCTAGTGGATTCATGCAAGGGTTCAGTATTCCTACTTGGAAGTGGGAAGAAGTAAACATGGACTTTGTGATGGGTTTTCGTCATACTCGTCATCAGCATAATTCAGTCTGGGTCATTGTAGACAGGATGACCAAATCAGCTTATCTCCTTCTAGTCCATACCTCTTATTCAGCCGAGGATTATGCCAAACTATATATTAGGGAGTTGGTCAAATTACATGATGTTCCATTGTCTATTGTCGCAGATAGAGTTACCCAGTTCACCTCTCACTTCTGGAAAGCATTACAAAAGGGTCTTGGTACCCAAGTTCATCTCAGTACAGCCTTTCATCCGCAGACAGATGGTCAAGAAAAAAGGACCATTCAAACCTTGGAAGACATGCTAAGGGTATGTGAAATTGATTTTAAGGGGAGTTAGGATGACCACTTTCCTTTGATTCAGTTTCATACAACAACAGCTATCATTCCAGTATTCAGATGGCTCCATTTAAAGCTCTCTACGGTAGGAGGTGTAGATCTCCAATCGGTTGGTTCAAAGTGGGTGAGGCTGTAGTAGTAGGTCCTGACTTGGTATTCGACACCTTAGAGAAAGTTTAGTTGATCAGAGAAAGGCTCAAGATAGCTCAGAGCCAATAGAAATCATACGTAGATATACGTAGAAAGGATCTTAAGTTTGAGATTGGTGATTATGTGTACTTGAAAATCTCTCCCATGAAGGTAGTGAAGCGATTCGGCAAGAAGGGAAAGCTCAGTCCTCGATATGTCGGTCTCTTCAAAATTCTCAGTCATTTTGGCATGGTAGCTTATGAGCTTAAATTTCCCTCAGATCTAGCCTCAGTTTATCCAGTGTTCCATGTCTTCTTACTAAAGAAGTGCATAGGTGAACCAGCAGTTGTGGTCCAGTAGAGGGCTTAGACATTTAGAACAACCTTTCTTTTGAAGAGATCCCAGTCAAAATTCTTGACTACCAGACTCGTAAACTGAGGAACAAAGAAGTCTCTCTAGTCAAAGTTCTTTGGCAGAATCAGTCCATTGAGGGAGATACTTGAGAAGAAAAAGCAGACATATGGATCAAGTATCCTCACCTCTTCTCCACAAAGTCTGACTCAGCCCAAGGTAATACCTTTTCTTAATCTTATTCTATTTTATGCTCAGATTTCAGTTATAAACTTGGTATCAAATACCTTTGCATATCCAGCCACATGATCATGTATCATGTTAGTCACATATTCATGCATCAGATATGTATTCTCATCATGAGAAACTCAGTTTCTTAGTAATTTCAGTCATGCATTTATGAAGACTATCCGTTATACATCCATGCATCAGACGTCCATATTCAGTATGACATTTTGGTATATCAGAAGTTCCAATCATAAAAACATGCTCAAATGTTCACGTCCCTTAAGTAAGATCAGTCTATCAGCTTTCCCAATCTAGTCAGTCCCATTCGAGGATGAATTTTCCCAAGGGGGAGATATTGGAATACCCCAAATTTTTTTTAGTCAAATCTAGTCTCCAAAAGAGTTAGTGATGACTTCCTAAATGATTAATGTTTAAATTAGATATAATTTCCCCAATTTTGACTTTTTATCATATGGAAAATTGAATTATCTTTTCAATGATACCAATTTTGTCCAAATCCAGTACCGGAGTAAAATATTATGGATGTTTTATAGAGAATTGTTGGAACTGCCCAGAAGTGACGGTCAGGCCGACACACCGTCAAGCTAGTGACGGACCACTTCCTAAGTTGTCGTAGATGAGGCAGTGAACCTAACTTCTGGTCAAGTACAATGGCCAGGACTAATGGACCATTGCCCAAACCATCACAGACGAGGCAGAAAATCCAGGTTCTATCCAAATGCGACGTTCAGGACCGACGGACTATCGAGCCAACGATGGACCATCGCCCAAACCATTGCCACTTCCGATCAGTAATTTTAATCCATTTTTAAAAGAGTATTTGGGTATTTTTCCATCTGTTTTGACCTCTAGTTATACCAGACCAGAGATCATAATTTCTTTATTCATCCACAATACCAAATTAGGGTTTCTCTCAAAGATCAATCCCCAAGAACAAAAAAACCCTAGGTGTCTAATGCCAAGTCAAGAATTCAAGTTTTTTGCCACTAATCTTCAAGAAATCATCTACCTAGGTATGTCAAGTGTTGATTCATGGGTTCCTTTAACCCATAAAGCTCAAGAATATCTTTTCAAAATCCAAGATTTGTATATTTATGAATGTTCATGATTTAGTTGAACTGAAATTCATGTCTATGTTGTTGTGGGGTTTTGATTCATGTTATAAATTTCATGTTCCAGTGATTGATCCTTCTATGTGATGATTTGCATGCTATTCATAATAAACCCTTCAAGTTGCAAATTTAATTATGCAACTATGATAATTAGATGCATTGATGATGGTATAACCAAAGTATGCTCCCAATGTGTTTGATTAAATGCCTATGTGAAGGAAAAAGTGTCATTATAGTATTATAGTATTAAATCCCTATTCATGTACAAGATAATGCATGTCAAGTGTTTGATGAAATGTCTTAGTCAATGAATTATGGATATATGCATATCCATTGTTATGTTTTTGAACTTGTTCCATGAATTACTTTTATGCTATCTAGTCCTGGGGGTATTTATACCTAACAATTTAGCTGTGTACCTAGAGCCAGTGTCATTTTTCAAGATACTTTCAGTCATGCCATGTTTTGTAGAATTTTGTAAGTCTCATGACTCAGGAAAACTCAGTAATCTTAGTTAGTTATCAGATCTCAGTAATATTCCATCAGTCAACGGAACTCAGTGAACTCAGTCCAGTTCATCTCAGTATAATTAGTTCGGTGTCTATTCTTTTAGGAGTAGAATTTAGCATCGAGCGAACCTAAGGATGAGGGCACACACACTGACCATTAAGGGTGTAACCCTTAGAAGCAATCCTTGCATTCTAAAACTATGTAGCCAGCATAGGTTGAGTCATCAACATTGTCAGTTAAGGATTGATGAGGTGGATCAATACTGCTAGATGAAGGTCCCACCATTCTCCTTTGGGGACACTACCAAATGAGGGTCACTCACAGATTGTCCTTACTAGTGGCGCGGTATTACCACCCTTTCAATTGAGGTTACAAATTGGACCCCAACTTTGTTCAAAAAAGGGGCATGTTGGCTAAATGACTATTTCCCACAGTTATAGTCTCAGTCTTAGTCTCAATAATAGAACTCAGATAGTTCTATAGAATTCAGGACTATCGGATACAGTCACCCAACTCATTACGGAACTCAGCTAGTTCCATCAGAAACAAGACTGTCAGATACAGTCATTCAAATAATAGTATCTCAGTTATATGAAACTTATGTTATCAGTATTCAGATTCAGTGATGTCATGATCTCATTTACATTTTGCGTATTCATGCATGTATTCTCATGCTCATGTTATTCACTCAGTTAGTATTGTTCATCCATATAAACCCCTTGCATTCATCCTACCTTACTTGCATACCAGTACATTCAATCATACTGACGCATTTGCGCTATTGTATTTTTATACCATAGGTTCAGAAGCACGAGCTCCAGAGCATCCTTAGTAGATCAGAAGTTTAGCAGCCAGACTAGCAGTGAGTCCTCATCATTCGAGGATAGCATGATTATTTTATTACTTTATTATTTTAGTAGTCCAGAGTTAGTTGGGGACATGCCCCATCAACTCCATAGTTTTAGACAGTTTAAAGGCTTCTAGACTATAGCATGTTTAGACAGTTATTTTAGTTTTATTCGATATTGATACACCGCATTTCTAGATTTTATGTTTTATCAGATATTTGAACCTTATGGCCTTTCATCCTTTTTTCTTCATTTATACAGTATATTATGCAGTGCCCAATTATCGATATCAGTCATGCATTAGCTTTTGGTCCTTCGGGGTCATAAGCACTGGGTAGCATTTCGGGTACCAGATTTGGAGCGTTACACTGACTCTTTGCGATCCTAGTATATTGTTGACCCGATGTTATAGGTCAAGATAAGTTCTATTGCAGAACTCAAACTCCTGAGTGTACATGTGGAATTAAAGGAAAACAATAAGGATTATCAGCTATTCATATAAAGATGAAGGTACATATTAACAGAAAAGTATGAAAGCGCACTTTAAGGAAAGATGAATATTCAAAACCCGAATGAATACTAACACTCTAAATAGTTTATACACCTTAACAAAAAGGGAAAATGATAATATGACTAAGCAATAAACATCAAATATCAAGAGGTGATACTTAATTCTAATTGGACTTTTACTAAATCCTTAAACAAAACAAAAAGAAATTAGTGATAAACTTTTCTTTTTTAAAACCTCTTATTTGAACTCTAACTTAAGGAACACATACACATAACTGCTTAAGAAACATATACACACAACTTCAAAGATAAAAAAAAAATGAATACCTGAGATACACTTTAGAGCCACTCCTTAAACATAAAATGATAGAGGCCAATAAAGATAAAATAATAAGCTAGGCTATAGCCTCGACTTCATGAACAATGTTAGTAGGTTACTTATTAAAACAAATAATAATTTTTGACCAATTTATTCAATATCGAGACAAGTATAGCAAGATTCTAATTACTTGGAACACCTAAGGTTCTTTTTTATAAGAAAAAAGAAAAAACTTGTTGAGACCATATTTGCCAAACTTTAGCAGGTCTAAGCATTCATATTTCAAAAGTGTGAGGACAACCTAGGAGTTCTTTCCCCCTAACGCAAAACTAGGAGTATCCCACTATAACAAAATCAGAACTTGATCGTTTCTCTATTAACATTAAGATGACAGAAATAAATAATTATTTTGGGTATACAACCAAAGCCTCTTTGGTTAACAAAGGACACTTTATATTAAGATAGCAAAAAAAGTATTTTTTATTCTGAATTCAACCTAAATAAATTTTCAATTGATTCTTTGAAATAAACTGGGAGGGAACTCTATGAGGAATCATTAGATTTAAGAAAAATACAAAATAGTAGTAGAAAATAAAACTGGAATAATGTTTATTAAACTTGATCTGGTAGAAAATAGGCAGACAACACTAAATAACATTGGTCGGCATGTATACACCTATTTAACTGATGAGGAGCATGTATTAGAACTGCCAAATGAATTAATATTCTTTTCCTATAGTGAGAAACCTACAAAAAAAATAGAGGCTTCCATATTTTAATAAGGAAAAAATGAGAAAGTATCGTCATACGCAACTCAAACTCACACCACCCATGAATCAACATAAATTAAGACAAAATTGTATATTTCATCCGGTTTGTAGAAGAGGACTAGCCATACCACCACAAAGCTTAACACTAAATAAATCTTATATTAACATCATCAAAATAAAAGAACGAGGAGAAGACAAGAGAGTAATAAAAGAATCAGTTTATACCTTGTCTTGGGCAGCAAACGGAGGCTTCCATAAAATTTTCTCCGACCCCAGCTCAATTTTGAAACTCAAACTCAAATTGAGGGAAACCAGAGAATATGAACAAGTAATGAAAAGCTCTTTTACTTGATGTTTTGGGGTATAAACTTCTATATTTTGAATGCTCAACTAGTATTATGGGGGACCAGGACCTATGAATCTTAAAAAGCTCCCCTTCTGAAGTTTGAATTGTGGGTATTTATAGGAAAATCCAAATCTCAAAATCTGTATTTGAAACCTAAAATTTCATAAAAAGCTAACGTTAGAATAGTAGGGTTAATTTAAAATTCAAAAGATTGAAAAGGACCATTCTTTTGCGAATTTGGATGACTCTTGGACCTTTAATGCGGATTTGAATTAAAAATTCACTCTTGTATCAATTTGGGTCTGCCTCTATGACATCCGCTGAATTCATAAATTGGGGAAAGATGAAAAAAAGAATCTCGTAGGGTGGCAATGGTAATGAGTCAGACATGGCTAGGATTTTCTTAGTTGGTAAGAGAGAGAACAATAAAGAGAGGAGTGAATATTAGAATTTTTGGTTTAATGTTTGTTTTGTGAAAACTAAAAGGGATGGGTCAATTTATGGGGAAGATGAGAAAGAGACATGTGAGAGAGAGATGTTCTGGTGATTTTGAATTTGATCAAAATTTGGACCGTCCGACCATTTGATCGGACGGTTAAGATAAATCTTAATAATAATAAATATAAATATATACATATATAAATAAAAAAACTTGATTTAAAAACGACCATTGGATTGAAAGGACTTTTAACAAGTGAGATAAATTTGTTTTTATTAAGTGAAGATTTATATTTCTTGCTGACATAGCGACATACTATTGGTGGATATGGTATGGGTGGATTGATGAGGTAGATGTAGGGAATGGACCAGGTCTTGGGCTAAATTTTGGGCTTTCTTGGTCTGAAATAGGTGAATAAAATTGGATTTTTAAAATGTGATAGAGATTGAATTGTATTTGGCCCAAATGCTCTTTTTTCACTGAAATTAATTTTTTAAATTCTTCTTATTGTCCTAAAATTATTTTTAATACATATATGTATATATAAATTTTTATACGTATTTAAATTTAATAATTATATAACCTAATACATAATAAGAATATATGTATATATGTATATATACATATATTCGTATATAGAGAGAGATACAATGTATAGTCCAAAAAAATGCGAACGTGTGTGTTATTTTGATGTTAAATTATTAATTATATTTATTTAAAATATTTTAAAACATGATAGAAAAAATGAATCCACCCTTTTTCATTCTTTTCAGAATTCATAAAAATTAAAATACGAATTCATCTTGAAAAATTGTTTTGGGCCAAGAAGTATTAAAAAATAATTAAAGAAAAAAAGAGTAAGTCAAAATTGGGTGTCAACTGTTGCCCCTGATTTATCAAAGATTTTTATAATAATCTTTGGACAGTCAAGTTGACGTAGTCATTTTTATCTCGAGCAAAAAAGAAAGTTTGAAAGATTATGTCTGGGCTCCAGTTTCTGAGCTGCCTACATATCTTGGGTTTCATGAGAAATCAAGTCATTTTTAGTTCAAAAAGAGGTTTGGTTGGTGGGGGTATGGCCGATCTCTGATTTGAGTTTCCTACATATCTCGAGCTTCACAAAAAATTAGATCATATGTAGTTCGAGAAGGTAGAGATACAATAAATTTTGATGGAGTCTCAAATTTACCCCAATGTTGAATTATGGTGACACTACATTCTTTTGTGGTAGCAAATAATGATTTTGGCATGAATTGAGTGAGTACGATCGTGCTCACATTTGAGCTTTCTACATATCCCTGAAAGAGATGAGAATCAGGCCATATGTAGTTCTAAAAGATGGCTTTGAAGGATAAGGTTTTCAAAGCAATTTCAACTGAGGGTTTATGGCAAAAAAAATGATCTTAGAATTTTAAAATTTCCCCAATGTCCAGTTTTGATGCCATTGGGATACAAAAGAGTTTAGAGATATAGAATCAAATTTGACTATGTGTGAATCGAGTTAAGTTGAGCTTCGAGAATGAATCCTTGATGTATCTAGGGATGCTTGACATTCTACTAGCTTGCCCAGTTTACTGCTTAGAGGGTAATTTCGTGTTGTAATGCGTTGTCTTGCAAAACAGGGAAAAGGGGTGACAAAGTACCTGTTACAGTTCAAAATTTTAAATGAAAATAGTAATGTAAAGAGTAGAGTATAGGTATTCAGAAAAATATTGGCACATCTGTCATGATGAGTGAATATATTATAGGTATTGATTGGCGATACGTCTTGCACTATAGAGGTTTCTCACCGGTAGGGTGATTGCTAAAAAATGTAAAGTGCTTTATTTGGGGAGATATTTTGATATAGAAGTAAAAGTTGTGTTATATGTCTTATTGTTTAAGGTGGACTTTCTCTGTCCTATTATTCGGGGTGGACTTGCCATGTCCTATTGTTCAGGGAGAACTCGCCCTGTACTATTGTTAAGGGAGAACTCGCCCTGTCCTATTGTTCAGGGAGAACTCGCCCTGTCCTATTATTCTGGGCGAACTTCCCCATGTCCTATTGTTCGGGGCAGACTTGCCTTGTCTATTGTTCGAGACGGACTCGCCCTGTCCTATTATTCAGGGTGGACTTGCCCTATCCTATTGTTCGGGGTGGACTTCTCGTTGCTCTATTATTCGAGGCGGATTTGCCCTATCCTATTGTTCGGGGCGGACTTCCTCAATCCTATTTTTTGGGGCGAACTTCCCTGTGTTTATTATGTTAGAGTTTTGTGAACAACTAGTTAGTTCTTGAAGATAGAGGCTTAATTAGGACATCCCTTTAATGTGACCTGTGAAAAATCAAGAAATTTCTTTTAGAGTTAAAAAGTTTTAGCAAATTAATTACAAAATTAGGCCCCCTAGCTTATAACATAGATGAAGTGTTGAGCTCCTGATAGAATATTGTGAGATACTTGATGTCTGCCTCCTTGATCATTATCGCGACCTGCAAAATTAGAGAAGATTCTTTATACTTTTGAAATAATTATGGATAAATTAATGATACCTGGATGCATAACTCGTGATAGTGAGGTAGCATTTTGTTTTTCCAAGATGTTTGAACTTTTGTGAATGCGTCATTGTTCCTGCACTCAAAGAAAGAATCTTAGCTTGGAGAGGAGGTGTTGATTTTGTGTTGATCGGGAACTTGTCCTAATAGTTATCTCATCCTTCAACCTTTCAGCAATTAGTAGATTTATTCTTCAATTCGTGAAATAAAGTAGTGGCGCATTTTAAATCCAAATGATGTGCTTGTATTGGTATATCTTCTAGTGAGGACTTTCTCTATCTTTCTCTTCGCTCTTAGGCTTCTATCAAAGTGATATGATCGATGTGGCTTGAGGTGATAAATAAAACTTTTGAAAGGATAGAAAGATTATATTATTGATATGATTGGGCCTAACTCAGGCTACCTACGTATCCTAGAATAGGAATCAGGTCAAAATATAGTTCCATGTAAGGAAAATTAAGAAAATTTAGCCACAAGGAAGGGTGGGTGGAGAATGGTAAGATTGGTAATTATGAGCTTGCCTTTACTGGCTCATTGTTCATTTTCGAGTGGTGTGTCTTATGTAAGAGTCTTCAACATCCTATCACTTTTTCCTTGTGCCAACGCTTATCATAAAAGGATTATTTAATTCGATTGATACTTTTATAAGTCAAGTTTCAAAATTTCTATCCCAAGGTCGGTCCTTTGTAGCATGATTTTGAGTGAGAGCGCAGTGAATGTGCCGTGTAAGCTATCTTAGTATATAATCTTGATGACTCGCACTTTGATGGAAGAAAGAGGCTTGAGTATATGTACGAGACTTCCTTTAAGACTCTGAATATTTATTGGGCGCCTCCTTGACAGTCTCCTTATATTTTAGGTATCTTCATATATGAACTCTTTGAGGTCCACTATAGTTGTAGCATCAACTAATTTAGGCATTTTTTCATAATTGATTATTAGTTGTAATCCAAGCTTGAATGTTTTTGAGCATATCTCCTTTTTTAGAAATCCTCCCTAGGATTGAGGGTATAGATTATCATTCCTTATTATATGGACCTTCTTTCCAGTCCCTTAATAAGCATGTGCCACCTGAAGATTTGGTTGATCCCCTATAACTGATGTAATGAGTGTTTAATCATGCGTTAATCATCAATGTGATTTTGAAACGTTTGGATTGATAGTATATTTTAACAGTATTTGTAGAGAAGATCTTTAGTTAAGTAGTGGGAGTGTCTTCCATGTTAACCCTTGGTGCATTTCTCTCGATATTATAGATAAGTTGTCCCTCGTTGATACCTTGTAGCTTTAGTGATGACTTGCATTATTTGCATGAATCAACCTTGATTATAACACTTCAAAGTTGAACTTCCTAGCCTTCATTGATTTTTCGAGCGTTCTCAAAATTTTTCCCCAGTCTTTCGGATAGACTTTACCTAATGATCCTTTGTTGTGGATCTAATGCATTAGTTGCATTTCTAAGAACATCTTTAATTGAAAGTATAGGGTCTTCTAGATCTCATCATGTTTAAATTTCACTCGTCGTTAGGGGAAGATAAAATTTTGTATTATAAAGGGAATGAGCCTTACATAGGTTGCCTACATATCCTACTGAGGGAAATCAGGTCGCATGTAGTTCCAGTTACAAAAGAAGAAATGATTCTACTTAAGTATGATCGAACTAGACGAGGGCTGCCTACATATCTCACCATGAGAAATCAGGTCAGAACATAGTTTTGTTACATGATAATTAGAAGGAAATCTTATCCCTTCAAATATAGGAATCTATTGACTGCTTCTGAGTTGGTCAACTTGGATTCATCTTTATCGTATTCCCACTAAAGTTAGCACTTCTCTGAAGAGTGGCTTATTAGAAGGCCTTGCCGGCTTGACGTGGAGGATGGTTTCTCTTATGTCATATACACTCCTCTATTTTCATGATTGGTCACTGGATCATTATTTCCATTTGGTTGTACTATGACACATTGGATTACCTCGGCCTTGATCAAGTACTCAATTCTATGACTTAACCTATTACAATCTTCAATATCATGCCCCTGAACTCTAGAGTGGAAAGAATATCCTTTTCTTTCATCGAACCATTTAGTAATGGGTTATGAATCTTCCCTAGCTCAGGTTTTAATAAATTTACAGCTCTCAGTCTCTCAAACAAAAGTGTCAATGGTTCAACAAACTGAGTGCGACTTCGATTATGCTTACCCTTAATTTTGTCTTAGCATAAAAGGTGTTTGATTTTGATAAACTAATACTTAGATTGGTACACATGATCGTGGTGGATTTTAGTATGTGGGAGATCGGGGTTGAAGGTGACTTCAATGAATATTGTAGTCATGATGTACCTTGTGGTTCAATATTTGCATCAATTCGTTATCAGAATTTTGAAATAATTGGGATGATTTAGGTATTGGGGGTGCGGTATCACAACAGATACTTCTTCTTTATTCTCCACCTTAGCTCCTTCAACAGACTCCAACTGAATAGATTTACTCGAGTTGTTTGTCGACTTAATCTTTCCAGAGTCAATCGCCTCTTCTATAAAATTCTCCATTTTGACACAATTAGCAAAGTTCTACCCCAGTGTGGACATTATCCTTTCGAAATAGACCCTCTTTTAATTGTGGATAAAATACTTCATCAATTCACTTTTATCCATTGGTGGTTGGACTTTTCCTGCCTCAGACCTCTATCGTAAAGCATCTTTTTTCGAATAATTAAGAGGGCTTCTTCTGTATGCTAATGAGGGAAAGTTGATCAGGTGCGATTTCTGTGTTAAACTTGAAACAATTCATAAAGTCCAGCCATGTCGCTCCATTTACACCAATGATGAGGGTCTTGTTTAATGTACCAAGCAGAGCCTCGCCGGACAGACTTCTAATAATTACTTCATTATAAGCTTCTCATTTTTGCCAATCCCTACCAATTTATCATAATATGCTCTTAAATGAGTATGAGGATCACCGGTTCCATAAAATAAGTCGAACTTAGTTGTCTTGAACCTGACTGAAAAATGAATATCTGGATGGATACATAAATCTTCATAGTCCAAATGCTCACTGACTTGAGTTTCTTGGAGGTATTTCATCACTTTCTTTAGATTGAGAAGATCATTTATGATTATGTCATCTACCTCTTTTGTCCTTGAATTCATTGAAAACCTATTTTTAGTAGGTATGGTGAAAGTGGGTGTCTCAGTCATGCACATTGGAGAAATATACTATTCTTAAAAGGCAGTGTGATTTGTTTGTTGAATATTGTGAGCGGATGTGACAATATTGGGATATGGGATGCAATGAGGAAATTTTTGGGAGTTGATGGATGTGAACAAGGATGATGGATTCGCTAACCCAATAGTTGTTGCAGGAGGTTTCATTGACGGATAGTGTTCAGGTATAAGAGTTCCTAGTGATGGAAAAAAATAAGGGTGCAGTAGAGTAGTCATGGATGGATGTGTGGGGTCCCTTCCTTAGTGCAATTCTCCTCTTGACGTCTCAAGTTTTTTATCCAAGAGAAGAATACATTCATCCTTATCTACATCATCTTGTCTTTTAAAAGTCCCTGATACGTTTTCTAGCATTGGAACAGTTCCATTCGGGTGAAGACATTGGCATTCATTCTTGGGATATAGCTTAAGTAGTCTATTTATATCAATCAACACAATCAGCCTCTATTGAGGGAGAATGCAAACATAAATGAAAGTTAAATATCTAGTTCATGTCGATGGACAACACATTTGGATAATGTCAAATAAGCGCATCCTATATTTTGGATCCTCTTTTTGCCAGATGTAGGCCTTTGTCCAAACAAACCGATATAGATGAATCTAGATTTTGACACATTTTTGACTTTCTTAAAGAGGAAATATATCTAACAAGCGTGATCAAAAGTGACCTTTATGGTGGTAACAAGGACGTACAATCAATATGAATTGATAAGAGTGAGCTAAAATGATGCCTTTAAAATGTAAGTATCTCAAGCCTCGTTATTGATGAATGAGAATCATGTGGTAGAGATATCGAACATATGAGGAGTATTAATGGTATCTCATTAGCTCGAAAGGGTTAAAAGTTAGTAAAGATACATACTAATTCTATATTGATTGTAATGAAGTAGGGCGTCAAATAAATGCAAAGTTTTGAATAATATTCTATGTCTGTTGACTAGAAAGAAGGAATCAAATATTGGAAGAATGCTTGATGACATTCCACTTCCATTTGGATCAAAAAGAAGTTAGACATAGGTGAAGTTTTTCAGTGATATTCTCTATCTGTGAACTTTGAAGAGAAAATCAAATGAAAGCAAAGATGTTTTAGAACACTCGGCTTTCATAGACTTTGAGAAAGATATTGGTGAAGCAGATTTTTAACAAAGCTCTATATTCGAGAAAAGAATGTCAAATGTTGGCGAGTTTGGGTAATACTCTATATCTATTGACTTGAAAATAATGTCGGATGAAGGAAGAGTAAAAGAAGGTCAATTCGATTGTTCTAAATCCATTAATGTTCGATCTATGGATAATCTGAATCAGTTCTAACACAAAATAAGTCATAAAGGTTTCATAACCTTATGATGAAAGGGTGGCTTCCTAGTTGAGAAGATGATACCATGAACCATCCCGCCAAAGGTTTATGCAGTATGACCTATTGCTAGAGTAAGATTTTTTCCTAGATATTTCATATTGGGACTAAATAATTATGAGAAGGTACATTAACCTAAATGCACTGAATCTGAAACTAGGAAATTTAAAGAAGGTTTGGAGGAGTGTGAGATCCCTCCCCCCTCCCCATGCGTGAACTACAGTGTGTGAAGTGCTTACGGCCAAGGACTCGATAGAAAAAAGCAAATGAAAAAGTAGTAACAGGTAGTATTTTCAAACAAATAAGGAACACAAGTTTGGATTTGGCTTGCATCCTTTCAAACAGAGAAGAATATAAACGTAAATAAAGCAAGTAAAAGAAAGAATTCCAAATAATAATCCTAAACTAATTCTGCTAAGGTCAAAACCTAAGTCTATTCCCCAATAGAGTCGCCACGCTGTCGTGCCCTATTTCAAACCGATCGAAACAATACATATCATATGGTGGTCATTGTGACTGTTTCTGATTTTTAGAAAATTATTTGTGTGAGTCGCCACCTAAGTTTTAAGAAAAACTAGGAAAAAAATATTTTTATGTAAAACTCTGTTTTGGTCTTTCAAGAATATTTTGAGATTCTGAGTAAGGGTTTTGGTTACTCGAGGAGAAGGTATTGGGTACCCTCTAGAGCCTATCCGAAGATAGTCCATAGACTCAATTTAGGAAAATATTTGAAAAAAAATTATTTCTTCTTACTCACTAAAAATATATATATACATATATATACACACACACACATATATATGTGTGTGTATATATATGTATGTATGTATATACATATGTGTGTGTGCATGTATGTATGTATGCTTCAATGGTATGTGAAATTATATACATGAATGAAATAGTTTTCAAAGTAAGAAAATATATAATTTTGAAAATAGGTGCAATTTTATTCATTATAAAATGAATCTGAATATCAAAGAGTGCAAGGAAGATATGAAAATTTGTTTAATTGAAAAAAAAATCTATACAAATGTGTTTATTGCAATAGTAAAGAAAAGAAGTCAAAACATATTATTTATTATTTCATGAGTAAATTAAACTTTGCATATATTTAAAATATAAGTAATCATGTAGTGTTTATTTATTTGTAAAATCTTAATAGATAAAATTGGATAAAATATAACACTTGAAAGCAGATAAAAATGAATATGATAGTAAAATATACAAGCATAAGTGTAGTATAAAAAGTGAAGGAATAAATATAACAGCGATAACAATATACCTTGTGTATAATAGGATGTGTGTATATATACCTCGCGATTTTTTGAGCCTTTCAAAATATGAAAAGAACTCAAAACAAGTGTTGGAAAAATAAATAGATAGTACCATAAAAAAATTAAATTTATTGAAACGAATCAAAATTGATGAATAGGACTTTTCCTTTTCCAAAAATCGATATTTTTACAATTCGTGGTCATCTCATTATAATATTGAAACTCTTCTTTTATTTTAAGAAAACGTTAGATTGCAACAAATATTTTGTGAGAAAAACTCTTTTTTTTGAAAAATATTTAGTTTTAAAGAGTGAGATGAAGTTAAAATTGCTTAAGTCTTTTTTTATTATTTATTTAAGAAAAAATCATTGCACTAGTCGTGCGTTAATTGTAAAAAATGAGGACGTCAAGCTACTTCAAAAGGATCCACAAATAATTTGGTAATATGAAACAATAAACAATAAGGTTATCTGAAGTATAATCAATCACAAAAACAAGAATTAGACATCATTCCAAAGAAAACATAACATGATATGAAAAATTAAGAGGACGAAAGACAAAGGAATACGAGACTCCGTTTAGGAGTTGAGCTTCTACTTTACGCAACTTCGAGTCTCTGCAATCCTAGTAGTTTGTTGACCCGATGCTATAGGTCAAGATGAGTTCCATTGCAGAACTCTAACTCACGAGTGTAGATGTTACATTAAAGGAAAACAATAAGGATTAGCAGTTATTCATATAAATATGAAGGTACATGTTAATAGAAAAGTATGAAAGCACACTTTAATGCAAGATGAATATTCAAAACTCGAATGAATACTAACATTCTAAATAGTTTATACACCTTAACCAAAGGGGAAATTAGAACATAACTAAGCAATAAATATAAATTATCAAGAGGTGATAATTGTAATTGGAATTTTACTAAATCCTTAGATAAAACAAAAAAAAAATTGTGAAAAACTTTTCTTTCTTAAAATCTCTTGTTAAACTCCAACTTAAGGAACATATACACACAACTGCTTAAAGAACATATACACACAACTGCAAAGATAAAAAAGAAATGAATACCCTGAAATACACTTTAAAGTCACTCCTTAAACATAAAATGATAGAGGCCAGTAAAGAAAAATTAATAAGCTAGGCTATAGCCTCGACTTCATGAACAATGTTAGCAGGTTACTTATTAAAACAAAGAGTAATTTTTGATCAATTCTTTCAATCTCGAGACAAATATAATGAGATTTTGATTACTTAGAATACCTAAGGTTCTTTTTTCTAAAAAAAAAAAAGATCATATTTGTCAAACTTTAGCAGGCATAAGCATTCATATTTCAAAAGTATGAGGACAAATTAGGAGTTATTTCCCCTTAACTCAAAACTGGAAGTATCCCTCTACAACAAAATCAGAACTTGGTCATTTCTCTATTGACCTTAATATGACAGAAATAAATAGCAATTTTTGGGATACAATCAAAGCCTCTTCGGTTAACAAAGGACACTTCATATTAAGATAGCAAAAAAATATTTTTTATTTTGAATTCAACCTAGATAAATTTTTAATTGATTCTTTAAGATAAACTGGCAGGGAACTCTTTGACTAATCTTTAGATTTAAGAAACATACAAAACAGTAGCAGAAAATCAAAGTGGAATAACGTTTATTAAACTTTAGCTTGTAGAAAATAGGAAGAGAACATTAAATAACATCAGTTGGTATGTATACACCTATTTAACCAATACGGAGCATGTATTAGAACTATCAAATAAATTAATATTCTTTTCCTATAGTGGTAAAACTACAACAAAACTAGAGGCAACCCATATTTTAATAAGGAAAAGGAATCAAACAAGGTGAAAGTGTCGTCATACGCAACTCAAACTCAAACCACCATGTATCAACACAAATTAAGACCAAATTATATATTCAATTTAGTTTGTAGAAGACGACCAGCCATACAACCACAAAGCTTGACAATAAATAAATCTTATATTCACATCATCAAGATAAAAGAATGAGAGTAGACAAGAGAGTAATGAAAGAATCAGTTCATACCTTGTCTTGGGAAACAAATAGAGGCTTTCATCAAGTTTTCTCCAGCCTCGACTCAATTTTGAAACTCAAACTCAAATCGAGAAAAACCAGAGACTATATACTAGTAATGAAAAAGCTATTTAACCTGATGTTTTGGGGTATAAACTTCTGTATTTTGAATGCTCAACCAGTGTTGTGGGGGACCGAGACCTGTGAATCTAAAAAACCTTCCCCTTTATAGGTTAAACTCTGGATATTTATAGGCAAATTTGAATTTGAAACCCAAAACTTCATGGAAAGCCAATGGTTAGAATAGTAAGGAAAATTCAAAATTTAAAAAGTTGAAAAGGATCTTTATGAATTTGGATGACTCTTGAACCTTTAATACGATTTTAAAATAAAAATTAACTCTTGTATCAATTTGGGTCTGTCTCTCTGACATCCGTTGAATTCACGGATTAGGAAAAGATAAAAAGGGGGAATCTCATTGGGTGACAGTAGTGATGGGGCAGCCATTGCTAAGGTTTTCTTATTTGGTGGGGGAGAGAACGAGAAAGAGAGAAGAGAAGATCAGAATTTTTGATTTAATGTTTGTTTTGGGAAACTGAAAGGGATGGGTCAATTTTTTGGGGAGAAGAGAAAGAGACGCATGAGAGAGAGATGTTCTGGTGATTTTAGAATTTGATTAAAATTTGGACCATTCAATCGGATGATTAATATAAATCTTAATACTAAAAATATATATATACATATATAAGAAAAAACTTTTATTGAAAAATGACCATCAGATTGAAAGGACTTTTAACAGGTGAGATGAATTTGTGTTTGTTGGGTGAGGATTTATATTTCTTGCTGATGTGGTGACATGTTAATGGTGTATATGGTGAGGGAGGATTGATGAGGTGGATATTGTTAATGGACTGGGTCGGGCTAAATTTTGGGCTTCTTTAGTCTGAAATGGGTGAATAAAATTGGGTTTTAAAAATATGATTGAGATTGAATTGTATTTGGCCTAAATGCTCTTTTTTCCACTAAAATTTATTCTGTCGATGCTTCTTATTATCCTAAAATTAATTTTAATATATATATGTATATATAAATTTGTATACGCATTTAAATTTAATAATTATGTAACATAATACATAATAAGAATATATGTATGTATATGTGTATATATAAATATATATATATATATATGTATGTATATAGTCTAAAAATGTGTACGCGTGTTTGTTTTTGATGTTAAATAATTAATTATATTTAGTTAAAATATTTTAAAACATGATAGAAAAATGAATCCTCCCTTTTTCATTTTTTTTCAAAATTCATAGAAATTAAAATATGAATTCATCTTGAAAAATTGTTTAGTGCCAAGAAGTATTGAAAATATAATTAAAGAAAAAAGTGTGATCCAAAATTGAGTGTCAACAGATCTTGGGGTCAATTTTATGGAAAAAATATTTTTTTAGAAATTTTGATTTCGTTATTGAGTCTGGAGCATCAAATTTGATAAGGTAGTATAGTTTGTTTGTGTTCTCGGGATTCTCGATGAATCTAGAGGGGTCCACAGAGACATGGTATTTTCAAGTCTCCACAGCTAATGCAGCTGCTAAAGCACCACTTTGGCCACTTTAGCAGCATGCGCAA
This sequence comes from Capsicum annuum, assembly GCF_002878395.1. Classification (NCBI taxonomy): domain Eukaryota; kingdom Viridiplantae; phylum Streptophyta; class Magnoliopsida; order Solanales; family Solanaceae; genus Capsicum; species Capsicum annuum. The sequence goes on along the minus strand of NC_061113.1, from coordinate 53,014,494 downwards.
AGGCCCCAATTAGCCGCTTTAGCAGTCGGCTACCAACTGGGCAAGGGCACTTTAGCAACCTTCGTCTGCTTTAGTAAAGGACACTAAAGTGGCCCTTGTTCGCTTTAGAAGAGGGCGCTAAAGAGGCCCTTGTCCTCTTTTGCAGACTGGCACACTAGCGGATACCACTAAAGCAATCAAGTGGCCGCTTTAGTTGTCAAAGCAGACTGGTACGCTAGCAGGTACTGCTAAAGTGGTACTTCACCACTTTAGTGGCACCAGGCAGTTAGGTATATAAATAATCCTTTCATGGTTTTCTTCACTATTTTTGACACTTGGAGCTTGGGGATCAAGTTTTTAGGCATTTTCTTCTATTCTTAAGATTGGGTAAGCTCCAAAGTTCAACAGCTTTTCTTTGATTCTATTATTTAAATCTTGTTTAAACTCAAATTTAAAGGTAGAATTTGGAGATTTTGCCCTAGAAGGACCTAGTTAGAATTTCTTCAATTCAAACTCCAATTTCACCTCATTTCACTTGGGTTTTCTCCTTTGAGTTCCCTTAATCATGGAAAAATTATTTTTGGACAAAAATTCTAGTTCTACCCTTCTTTTTCAAAATCCATTTTAGGTGTCCATTTTGACGTCGATCTGGAAGTGGGTAATATGGGTATCTTTTGCTTTCTTTTGACGCATAGATTCTATATTTATGTGTTTAGCTGACTTTCTGGGTCCGTGTATGAGGTAAAATCTCAGTGATAAAGGCTTATTTGTTTCAATTTTGGCTTTCGAGGTATGTTATGTCTTAACTTTCTTCAGACTAGGTTGGATACTTAATCTTAATGTAAAAGCATGCTATGGGTATATGTTTGTATCATGGAAAATGTTTTTAGATTCATGTACACGTGTGGGGCCTATGTAATTATTATTTGGTAGTTTTGAGATATTATTTATTATGTGCGACTGTGTGGGGTCTTGTATGATTTTATTGGTCTGATAGTGATATATGTATGTTTGGTTGTACTTTATTGTATGGAAAAGGCCTATATTGGGGGATTTATGTGGTATTAATGGCCTTTTTCCTTGAATATTTCACTTGATGGTTTCTGGACTATAGTCAATCATGGATGGTTGGTTGACTTGAGTGGATTTGTGCTAACGTGGTTGATATATTAGTTAGACATTGGAAACTCTCATTTTAGTTGGTTGTGCACATTACATCCTCATATTTCACTAATTCATGAAACATTGGTACCATGAGTTAAAATACTGGAAATACTGGCTTTTTCTAACAAAAAATGTGACCACTATAAAAATCCTCTACTGATGTCTATGATGAAGAGGATTTATGGATATTGGTATTGGATATTGGGTGTATATGGGTTGACGACCCCCATCCCCCATGGGTCCTACCTAGGGGTAGAGCTCGGTAGGTGTGGGTTGATGAACCTCCCATGGGTCCAACCTAGAACTAGATCTCGGTAGGTATATATGGAGGTTGTGCGACGACCTCATGAATCATCATCGTTACTAACATCATCATCTTTTTCTTCTTCTTCATTGTATTTCATATATTGATCTTATTTTGTGATTGTATTATTGTTCTTGACTTAATATATGTCCATTTATTCTATCTTCTTATACTTGTATTTGGTATATGTGTATATTTGCTCTTCTTTCCCCTACCTGTAATTGTATTATGTGCTTATAGTAGAATATTAGTGAAGACGGTGTTGGACTACTATTTGGGATATTTTCTGAGTGTACATGACGTGCCCATAGTTTGTGTTTATATTCTTTATTTTCTACTTTACTCGGCTAGCCTATGATACCTACTGCATACAAGTGTACCATACTCACTATGCCCTTTTGGTGCAGACCCAGGTATGAGTGTGCCGCACAGATAGCTGATTCAGGCGGCATTTAGAGTCTATTCGAGGTAGTGGTTGATCTATACATCCAGAGCTGGCCACTACCTTTTCTTATCTAGACTATGTCTTACTATCTTAAGAAACAGAGTTTATTCCTTTTTTTGGATATCCTATGTATATTCTGACTTTGAGTTGTATTAGTGGTTCTTACATCGTGACACCAGGTTTTCGAATTTGGTTTGTTATCTTTGATTATATTTTTGCTATTATCATGTTTTTGTGGCTCGGCTTCGCTCTAGAAGCCTTGTCTTGGATTTTAGTATTGATTTTCCTTGTTATATTAGTTTGGGTAATAGGCTTACTTGTCAAAGCTTGTTGCAATAAGTGTCATCATAACCCTTGGATTTTGGGTCATGACAAAAAGCTTCCAAGTTAAAGAAGGAAGATATGGAGGAGTTCTCCATCTTTAGTGGAATGGCGGATGAGGTGTACGACTTCTCAAGCCTCAGAAATGATGGGGACTCCATCTAGGTCTTTCCCTAGTCCATATTATACAATTTCCGCTTTTAGCTTATTACTATTTCTAGTCTTAGGTTGCCCCTGTTTGGGGCATGTAAAATAATCATTTTTTTCTTTCCGTTCTTTTAGGTACTCTTATTTTATAGAACTTTGACTTGATAAACTATTAGCTTGCTAGTTATTTCAGATAACTATTTTTGTTCGTGCATATTACCAATACAAGGTCATTTTTATGAAGCACAAAAAATCATAAAAATAGATGAATTACCTAGGCGTCTCTGCAGTGATAGGTCTACTGCTATAGCAACATCATTGCAGCGACAAAAGAAACGTTGCAATTATGTCACAGAAGTGATGGGGAGTTCTTGTGGCGATAATGCAGCAATGAATAGATTATCGCTACAATAGTTCTGAACCAATGACTCCAACTCTAAAATCTTTGTCCCAGGTCTTTCAGCATGATGTTATCCCACGAACACTTACTATCCCATTCCATACATTCTACCAGTTTTTAAAAAAGTATACCCAAACACATTACTCTATATTCATTTATCACACGGTTTTCAATTCTCTCAACTCATTATGCTTAAAAATCTCAAAAAGACTACACGTCTTAGGAAATTCTTAACATGATAAACATAGATTGACCATGCAAGGATATCCAAGTATATCATCAATGACCAAATAGAAATCAAGGAATACTTCAAATCATAAGAAATCAAAATATATATCACTCACATAAATGAAGACATGCCTCAAAATTACTTCCAATTTTTATGATTTTTAGATATTCCCATGAAACCACTCAGCTAACAATACTCATACTAATCACCTAAACCAAACTAATGCCTAAAAACCCATACAGGTAGATAATTTTTTAACTTAATCATCACCTGATGAGGGCTCCCGATAAGTATAACCATTCAAATAGCAAAAGATTTACCTGTACTGATCATAATTGAAAATCACTCATAGCACTAAATTAACAAATATCTACATAAGGAAGACATATAACATACTATCTCCGCCTCCTAAAATGTTCAAATACAAGTTCCTATTTAGTAAGCATAATAGATCAATCTAACAAAAGAGTTACGTGTACTACCTAACCTGAAACTACAATATTAAATATCAAATTAGATATATGCCTAAGGATTCACATATCATTTGTTTTCAACATAGCCTACCATATCAGTACACCAGTCCTATGCCTCTTATTGACCTCTACCAATTAGAAAGACATTATTCTAACCTTTCAAGTGTCATCGAGATACCAATTGGGAGCAACTAATCCTAATTGTGATTGTCAAGATACCAATTGAAATCTTATAGATACCAATTGGACTCAAGTTAGGGAGACAACACTGAAATAGTACAATAGGAGAGAAGAAAGTGAAATTGATCCCTAGATACCTTGTAGCTTCCTACAGAGTTGATGTGAATGTCAACACACAAAACCACAAAACTCTACTCTCCATTTGCTCTTGTACTGAGAGACTGATAACCTGGGCTTGAATACCAACTTGTCACGATCTATTCCATGGATTTTGTATCAACCTATCCAACCCTACCCTGGATAAGAGAACCCTTACTACCTAACCATTCAATTAATGGGGAAGATATTTTAAACAACTTTATGTATAATTAAATTAAAAAATAAATAGTTATCTTGTTCAAAATAAATCTATTACATAAATACATTATGAAAGTAAATTAACAGTTCCCCAGAACCAAATAAAAATTGATATAAGAGCACTAAATAAATGAAAGGAAGACCCAAGATGCAATATCCATGTACGAGTAGGATGACAAAAGTTGTTGAACAGTAACTACGACCATCCCTGTAGAAACTCTAATTGACCAACAACGTGGTTATATACCCTAAGGAGATATAGTAAGTATATTATTAGTACAACCACACCTACTGGTAGGTATCATCTACCAACTAGGGTTAGAAATATATAATAGCAATAGAAATTAGGGAAGGATCATGACAGTAATAAATTCTTAGACAACTAAGCATTAGTAATATTTGTCAACAATTTTCCCAACTCTCACCTTACACCCCCTATTTTATAATAGTTCCATATGACCTTTACCTAAGTAAAAAATTAATCACAAACCCATAGGTACTACTAATGGCCACATTATGTATGCACTCTCTTTTCATAAATTGTATCTGCTCCTCTAAACTCCTACAAGGGCTTGATTTTGTGAATTATTCATTTTTATGAGTTTAACTATTTTACCCCTCTTTATGGTTTCTACAAAATATTTTTAGGGTCTAGGCATGATTGACACAATTTCCAATGCATTATGGTGCATTTTGTGTGAGTTTGTGCTTTTTAGAGGTTAAAAAGGTCTTATTATTGAGTTTTGGTCAACATTTATTTTTTTTGTGTTCGATGGCAACACAAACTGAGACAATAGATTCAAAACATCAATTTTGGTTCAGTAGCATAGTTGGTGTAATTTTATAGATAGTATATCTCATTTAGACCCTCGGTTTGAAAGATTGTGAAATTGAGTTATGGGGATCAATTTTGTGAAAAAATTTGCTTTTCAACAAACTAGTGTCGCCATTGAGTCTAGAGTGTCAAAATTGGCAGGGTAGCATAGTTTGTTTGCATTCTTGAGATTCTGGATAAATCTCAATGGGTCAGTCGAGACTTGAAAATTTTCCAAGTCCTAGTTGGTGCACTACCCAGCTGGTGCAATCGCTAAAGTGCCACTAGGGTCTCCTTAGTGATGATCGCAAAATAGGCCAAGTGGTTGCTTTAGCAACCCGACTCACCAACTGGTGGTTGCTAAAGAAGAGCCTTGTCCGCTTAAGTGAAGGTTGCTGAAGTGGCCCCTTATCTGCTAAAGTGGACATTCCATATCACGAGTATCGCTAAAGTGGCACTTGACTGCTTTATCGGTGACTGCTAAAACAGTAATACCTAGGAGTATAAAAACTCCTTTTTTTTATTTTTCTCCTATTTTTTAGGTTTTGAAATTCGGGTTAAAGGGTTTTTGGTTGAGTTCTTCCATTTTCAAGCTAGGGTAAGATCCAAATCACTATTCAACTATTTTACTTCAATTCTTGTCATCTAAAACCTTTAATTTCGTGAATTTAAAAGTGGAATTTGGGGATTTTGACCCGAAAGGCTTAAAATAGTATTTCTCTAATTTAAACCCCAATTTCAACCAATTTTTACTTGGATCTTCTTCTATGGCTTTTTTAAATCATGGTAAAGTTTTTATAAAACAAAATTCTAAGTTTACCCTTTCTTTTTGAAAACCCATTTCGGAAGTCCGTTTTGACCCTGCCTTGGAAATGTGAAATATGGGTATCATTTGCTTTCTTAATGTGTAGATTCTATACTTGTATATTTTAGTTGATTTTGAGGATGTTCGACTGGGGAAAGCTCTATGATTGAAGGTTTGAGATTGGGATTTCTACATTCACGGTAGTTATGGCTTAACTTTCTTCTGACTGATTTGGAAAGTTAATATCTTTTATTAAAGTATGTTAAGGGTAGGGGAATAAATCAAGAAATAGTGTTATTACTGTTGTCTACCCGTGTGGGGGCTTATGTTATTGTTATTGGTGGTTTGAGACTACTTGTTAAGTGTGTTCCCCGTGTAGGGTTCTTATCTAGTATTGTCGGCTTTGCGTATACATTTGGTAGTTTTTTCTTAGTAAAAATGCCTAAGTTTGGGTTTATGTGGTATCAATGATATATTACTTGCATATTTCATTCTATGGATACATAGCTTATGTTGGATCATGGATGATTGCCCTATTGAGTAGACTTTTGGCTCACATACATGTATATTGGTTGGATTGGAGATTCTTATTCTAGTTTGGTTGTGAGCATTACATACTCATATCATACATATATTCATGAAATACTGATACTACTATAGAAATACTAGTTTTTCTAAAGGAAATATGACACCTTCAAACACCCTCTACCAAAGTTCACAAGTTGGAGAGGAGATATGATATTTATATTGGTATTAGTTATTGAGATTATGTATGGGTTGCAAACCCCCATGGGTCCTACCTCAAAGAAATGCTCGGTAGGTGTATACAAAGGTTATATGATAACCTCGGACATATCACATCATCATCATCATCATCATTGCACTTCACACATTGTGCATCTTCAATATTGTACCTTTGTGTTTGATTTGATGTATGTCTATTCTGTATTTCTTTTCATATTTGTATCTAGTTTATATTATATATCGAGAACTATTATTAAATATGGTGTAAGCTATCATTTGGAATATTTTCTGAATTGCAGGATACATACTCATAGATGTATTTATATACCTTATTTTTTATTTTTCTCAGTTGGCCTATGATACCTACTGAGTACAAGTGGACCGCATCCATCCCTACATTGCTCTTTTACTGTAGATCTAAATACAAGTATGTGACACGGCAGTTGATTTTTGGCGTTGATTTAATACATTTGAGTTAGTGGTCGCTCTATGTTTCCAGATTTGACCTCATATCCCATCCTATCTAGTTTATGTCTTATTTTGTATTCAGAGATAGACTTGTATTATTTTTGGATTATTAGTTATATTTTCAGACTTGAGTTGTATGTAGATTGTTCTTACACTGTGACACCAGGTTTTGGAATGGTTTATGGTATCATTTTATGCATGTTTTTCTATTATTGTATATGTTTGGTTTGACTTCACTCTGAAAGTCTTGATTCAGTATTTTAGTGTTGTTTTCTTATTTCATATTAGTTTGGGTGATTGGCTTACTTTTCAAAGTTTTGCCCCAATAAGTGTCTATCATAACCCTTAGTTTTTGGTTGTGAGAAATTGGTATCAGAGCTAGGTTTATTGGTCTCATCAGTGTAAGAATAAAATGTCTAGTAGAGTCTTATGCATCAGTATATAGACATCCATATCTATCTTTAAGATGTTATAAGATATATTTAGGAAACTTTCTTGTTTTGTTCCTTATCATGCGGATCTTTCATACCTTATGTTCTAAACTTTTTTACACTTTTTTTCTATGCAGATGGTGACAACTAGATCTCATGAGGCTATGGATATTGAGTCATTATTCAAGGAGATAGACCTATTTAAAGGGTGAGTTGCGAGTCGTGGATGGTCCTGAGGTAGCAGACGAATATGAGAATATGTCCCTTCCAAAGGTATTACTAAGGAGATCTCCCTTGAGCTTAGGTTGAGCATGCTAGAGATATAGGACCGACTCAGGTTCCACAGAGTTCTTCCAACTTGATCTTAGAGGGGTTATTGGTTTGATGGCTAACTCATTTGGACGATATTCCTTTGAGAGTACCTGGTATTCCTCCAGCCTTGAGTATGGTACCTCCATCTGTGCCAGAGTTTGCCTATGGTGTTCCTATGAATCTGAGCATGGTTCCTCTAGTGATACCAATATTTGCTTATAGAATTCCATATACTCTAAGTGTTGTTCCTTCTTCAGTGACAATATCCGAGTATGGTATTCCGAGATTAGGAATTCAAGCTTGATCTATGTTACCCCCTAAAGTGGCCATCAAGATTCACTATGTCTCTTATTATTACAGGTACAGTTATGTTCTTTAAGGATTAAAAGAGGCTTGAGAGAGTTATTCGCTTGGGTCCATCCAAGTTCAATGGTGTTGTGGGGGAGGATGCCCATGAGTTCTTGATTGATTTTTGGGAGAATTTCCAGAACCTTGGATCGCTTGAGTTGTATGGGGTTGATTACACTACCTACCAGTTGAGAGATATAGCCAGGGATTTGTGGAGGTCATTTGTTAGTTGCAGACCTCTAGGTTCACTAGAGATAACTTAGGATTAATTTTTCGAAGTATTTTTTAATAAGTTTATGCCATATAGCTTTAGAGATTAGAAGAAAGATGAGTTTGATCACTTGGAATAGGGATCCATGATTGTTGCAGAGTACGAGGCATATTTCCATGCCTTATCTAGATATTCTATTATTAGCATTGCCACCGAGTCTGAGAAGATTTAAAAGTTTGTGAAGGGATTAGATATTTCACATCAGTTGGATACTACCCAAATGGTAGTGTCAAGGGCATTATTTTAGAGTATAGTGGATCATGCAAAGATAACTGAGTCTATTCTTTGAGCTTCTCAGGTAGGTGCCAAGAGGGTGTGCCATTAGGGTAAGTTCAATAGTCACCCTCTTCAAGGCAAAGATTTTAATGGTTTTCATGGGTATCATAGTAGATCAATGCAGGTAGCCTTGCAGGGTTTAAGTAGTAGGTCTTCTGGTTCAGCAGCTTTGGATGGTCAGATGTCATTCTAGGTTGGTCGTCCTATCTCAGCCGTACCTCTTCCCATTGAGTTAGCTGTAGAGTTTACTATTTATGTGATGAGTTTGGCCATTTGTCCAAGGATTTTCCCCATCGTGTTTTTAGATGTACTCTTATATTAACAATGAGAGGTGACCCTCAGAGGAGTAGAAGTATTAACAGAGGTGTGTGGGGTAAAGGTAGTGGTGACCATGGTGGTGGTCATGGGACTACTTAGCCAGGTAGTGGATGTGGAAAATGCTATGTTATACCCTCCATACTAAAGGCAAAAGATTTCAATATTATTATCACAGATATCATCTTTATTTACTTTAGATCTATATCTGTATTATTAGATCTAGGATCGATATTGTCCTATATATATGCATATTTTTCTTTGGGTTTTAATTCTACTAGTGAACCTTTTGTTGTGATTTTCCATGTATCTACCGCTTTAGGAGACTTTTTAGTGGTGGATCAGGTGTACCGATATTGAGTTGTGACCTTTGATGGGCGCGAGACTTGGATACATCTGATTATCCTAGATATGGTAGATTTTGATGACATCTTAGGCATGAATTGTTTAGCACCTTATCATTCTATTCTAGACTATTATGTTAAGACTGTGACATTAGCTCCACTGAGTGTGCCAAGGATAGCTTGGAAGGGTATACTTTATTCGAGTTCAAGAGATTTATATCCTTTTTATGTGCTCGTCGCTTGGTTGAGTGAAGATGTTTGTCGCATTTGGACCATATTCGTGTGTTAGACCCCCAGTCTAAGACATGATGGTCGGCAGGCCCTGTCCATTGCCCTTGACATGTACTGAGATAAGCCATGTGATGCTGTAGTGGCTATAGGATAGCAGGTATATTATAATGACCAAGGTGCTGAAGTGTTGGAAAGGCAGCCTTGGGCACAACAGATGGCGACTGATGCATGGCACCCATGTGGGCATGCGTTCAGGCAGTGATATAAGACTCGAAAAGCATTGGCATGACATCGCCAGTGGCATGGCACAGGCGATGTCATTGGCATGACATGGTCTAGGAAGTGGTGTGGATAATATGATGGCATGATCAAGATGAAGGCATGGAAAATGCATTGGCATGGCTAAGACAGTGGCGTGGCCTAGGTAGTGACACATCCAAGGCAGCAGTATGGCATAGGAAGTGGCATGGCTCAAGCGCATGAAGTGACATGACACATGCAAGGCATGGTGTTGGCAAGGCAATGTTGTGGTTGAAAGACATGACAAAAACAAGTACAAAATATTCTAAGTGTTGGAAGCTAAAAATTGTCTAAGTATGAAACATGACAAAATTGGCTAAGAGGCAAAGCCGCCCATGTGTTTGTTACATGGGGCAGTTACAAGTTTGAATTTTGAATGTTTGGACATGTGGGATTTTAATAATTTAATTTGAATACCTAGATAATTCTACTGAGTCATGTGATAGGCATGCAGGCCATGTCTAATGAGATGCTGTCAAGTGTCGCAGTTGAAATTGTTTTTAACCGCCCATGTGCAGTCTATATAATTGTGATGCTGGAATTTTCTAAGGCAATAAGTTTTGTAATGCCTTAGTAAATTCGTGTAGAATTGTTCCTTTGTAATTTTAAGAGAATAATAAAGGTTGGGAACTTGTTTCCTATACATTATTGCATACTTAGTTTATTTTACTTAGACTGTACAGTGTGTGTGTGGCTGAAGTTGTGCAGTGTTGCATGACTGTCAAGCGGTGGTTTTGTGAAAAATAAATTACCTTCGTCTCAACTGGTATCAGATCATTGATGTACAAAAATGGTGATGAATGCTCAACTAAATAAGTATGTTACATGAGTTTGAAACTTCATCGACATTACTGATAAACTTGAACAAATTGAAGGCTTGGTGGATTTGATAACTCAAATCAATGCCTTGAAGGAAAACTGGCACTATTGGGTGCCCATTATGATGAAAAAAGTGTGGAATTTCTGAATACACGTAAGGCCTTAACTTTACTGGCGCAGTACCAAGGCAAGGTGACAGAAAAACTACAAACAAAAATGTTGGTATTGCGACGTGCAGTGATGCCACTGGGCAGTCTCCCAAAGGCAATTCCAAAGTCAAAATTCTAAATCCTAAAGCATTTTGTGGTGCTAGAAGTGCCAAGGAGTTGGAAAATTTCTGATGGGACATGGAGTAGTATTTCTCTACTATCCGAGTTACTGAAATAGACAAGTTAAACATCACTACAATGTACTTGATGGTGATGAAAAATTATGGTAGGGGACTCAAATACGAATGATGAGAGTGATGGCAGAACCAGAACTGATACTTGGGAAAATTTGAAGAAGGAAATGAGGGACCAATTTCTACCTAGCAAAGCCTCATGGATTGCTAGAGACCGGTTGAAAAGGGTAAGGCAGAACGGAACAATTTGTGACTCCATTAAGGAACTTGCTTCCTTGATGTTGGACATCCAAAACACGTTTGATGAAGATAAGTTGCATAACTTTATTTCAGGAATGCAGGTATGGACATAAAATGAATTAAGAAGGAAGACCGTGAAGGATATGTCTAGTGCGATTGTTGTCGCTGACTCGTTGGTTGATTTTTGCTCAACTCATTCTAATTTTGACATTCCCACCACTTTGAAGTCTAAGAAAAAGGTTGAGAAGAAAGGGGAAGGGAAGAAAGATGGATGAAATAATAAAGAGGACAAAGCTAAAGTTGTAATAAAACTTGGAAACACCAAGAACAAGGGGAAAGATGGCAATACTAAGGGTTATTAGACTTGTGGTGGACTGCATTTGGCCACGAGTTGTCCCAATCGTAAAACCATGAATGTTATGCTTGCTGGAATCAAGGTGGGGGTGAATAAGAAGTTATTGCTGCTTTGGCAAATCCTTTGGTTTTGTCACTCAATCAAGTTAGTTTTTCAACGTTGTAGGTGACTCTCCAAAGTCATTCAATCCTCATACTTCCTTAATTCACATAGATATGAAAGTTGATGACAATCATATGATGGCAATGGTAGATACTGGGGCCACTCATACGTTTATGTAACGCCCCAAAATCTGATTCCCGGGATGCCACATGGTGCTCCAAACTATAAGTAGTCCTGAGCTAACCCTGGCTACCTTCTACCAAATCTGAATCTCAAAATAGGGGGATATGAATATAAAATCATAATAAATGCAGAAAAGCTGGTTGAATTATCTGAGTATATCTGTAAATACTAATCTCATCAGTTTGATAAGGCAAATACTGAAAATCTGAATACTGCAACTAAAATCTAAAACTAAATCTAGTAGTCTGACGGCCTCTACTGACTGCATCTAAAGAGTCACTGGGACAATCCCCAACTAACTCAAACTATCTGAAATAAATACTGAATTATCTACTAATAAACTGAAAATCTGAATAGCTAAGTCCCCGAACTATGAGGACTCATCAAATGCAGAGATGTAGATAAGATGCTCAAAAATCACTCATGCTGCTGAGACTGAGTACCTGAACCTACATTATGAAACAATGCAGCACATAGACGTATATGTGGATCAGTACTTTGGGAATGTACTAAGAATACGGGGGTAAATGCAATAAGTAAGCAATATCATCACAATTTATAGAAATCATGCATGCTAAAGGTCAATGACTTACAAAGGCTAGAGTAATCTGAAAACTGAAGATCATAAATCATGAACAATAAATCATATAGTAGAAATCTTGTGAGCCATTACACTTAATTCTGAAATCTGTATTCTATTTTTATTCTTAAATCATATAGGCTAAGTAAAATCTATAAGTTTGTATCTGAAGGCTTATGTAAAGTAGTATTTTAATCTCAAGAACTTTAAATCTGTAAGTTTGTGTCTGAAGGCTTATGTAAAGCAGTAAATCCTACATTGGCACGTAGTTCTGGGGTATGAAACTTTAGTAACGTACCCATCTCGATGCTAAATACTACTCCCATTAAATCTGCATTCTCATTCTAATAGAAATCCACTTCTAAAATAGTATAATGGTTTATAATGAAAACCAACTATATATCTGTAAAGCTAAATCTGTAATCTGAATCTATAAAGTGGATTTCATATCTATTCTTGAGACTAAAAGGTCAAATCTTTATCATAAAGTTCTCATAGCACAATCAATCTTGAAATAACAATCTTTAATTAGGGCTTAGTGACCCATGCATCAAACTCATGTTAAAACATCATAATATTCATGCTTGGTAATGTAAACATTGATAAATCAACTTAAAATCTAAAAATTTCTGCAATATGCATGAAAATATGAACATAGGCATGTAATTCAACTTCTAAATCTCTTGAAATCTCATAATCTCATAAATAGCAATATTGGGTGTAAACCCTAACTTTAATTTCATGGGAAATCACACAAAATTCAGTAAATTTGTAATTAAAATAAGTTTTGGGCACAAGGATGAAAGGATTATTCTTGTTGAAAAACCCCACATACCTAATTGATGAACTAGATGCTAAGACTTGAATCTTGGATCCCTCAATTGATGAACTAGATGCTAAGACTTGAATCTTGGATCCCTATTGATGCTTTGGAGATGAATTCTTATAGTTCTTGAATTGGGAATCCTTAATCTTGAATTTTCTTGGAGAATTAATGGAGAAATTAGTTTTCTTGGAGAGAAAGTTTGATGATCTAGGGTTTTGTTTTAAGGGAGAATTGATTAAATAAGCATAAAGTGCTTTGGAATATGCTTAATTCTTTGTTTAAGACGGATTGGGGCCTTGGGAATTGACCACAATACCTCTTTTAATATTTAAATGAAACTAAATAAAAACAACATTTTTCGAATTGGGTGGCCACCGCGATGCGCCACTATTGCGGTGGCTCATTGGAAATTGACAAATGGGAAATAGGCTTCCTCCGCAACGCGCCACCATCGCGATGCCCCTTTGGAGAGCCATTTTGGCTACTGGCGCAATGCGCCAAGATCGCGTGGGTCTACTGGGAATTTGGAATTCTCCGCGACATGCCAAAATTGCAAAAGCTCACTGAAAATTGAAAATTGTGATTTTACACTTCTCCGCGATGCGTTACGGGTGCAAATAACGGTGTTTTACGACAAAAACTTAAAATAGCCATAAATTCTTACTCGGTTATCGGATTTAGGAAAATCTAACATTGTTGGAAAGATAATTCAAAGTCCTACACATTAAAGGGTCTAAATCTGGAAAATTATATATGTATGAAAAGTCATTCTCTCTTGAAGCCAACACTTGACAATCTCAAAGTTAAATTGACATAAGAAAAGTACGAGGTGTTACAATATCTCCCCCTTGGAAACATTCATCCTCAAATATAGCTAGTTTGACTAAGGACATCGAGGAATATGAGGCTATATGATAGCATGCACAACTGAAATAAATTGCACAACTGAATCTAAATTATACTGAGCTTCTGAGCTAATCTGTGAGTGCATGAATTTTTAATGAGGACGACTATATAGCTGAATCTGAAACTGAAAAGATATTGAATTAAGGAAGAGTATTACTTTCGACTGAATCTAAATTTATGGAGAAGAGATGAGGGTACTTGGATCGTATATCTGCTTCTGCTTCCCAAGTGGCACCCTCAACAAACTGATTTCGCCAAAGAACTTTGACCAAGGGAACTTCTTTTTTTCTCAGTCTACGGATCTGATGATCTAAACTATCAACTGGAATCTTTTCGTATGAAAGGTTGTTCTAAGTATCTGAGATTTCTAAAGGAACTACAATAATGGAGTTGTTGATGCACTTCTTAAGCATAGAAACTTGGAATACAGGATGAATGGCTGACAAGTCTGCGGGCAACTCAAGATCATAAGCTACTTTTCCAACATGACTCAGAATTCTACAAGGGCCAACATACCGGGGACTAAGCTTACCCTTTTTTCCAAATCTCTTCACCTCTTTCATGGGTGAAATCTTCAGATACACTAAATCACCAACCTCAAACTCGAGGTCTTTCCTTCTCACATCTTCATATGATTTCTGACTACTTTGGGCTATTTTCAATCTTTCTCTAATCAATTGAACCTTCTCCATAGCTTCAAACACTGTGTAAGGCCCAAGAAAAACGGCCTCACCCACTTCAAACCAACCTATAGGTGATCTACATCTCCTTTCATAAAGTGCCTCAAACGGGGCCATCTGTATGCTAGAATGGTAACTGTTATTATAAGCAAACTCAATTAATGGAAAATGCTCATCCCAACTACCTTTGAAATCAAAAGCACATACTCTCAACATATCTTCTAGAGTTTGGATGGTCCTCTCTGCTTGACCATCTTTTTAAGGGTAGAAAGCTAAACTAAGATGGACTTGGGTACCAAGACCCTTCTAAAAAGCTCTCTGAAACTAGGAAGTGAATTGAGTACCCCCTATCCGAAATGATATACAAGGGAACTCCATATAGTCTGATTAACTCTACTTTTTTCTCTTTAACTGACTCCTTCAGTTTGACCAAACTAGAATCCATATCTTGTTTCCCCTTCACTTCTGAAACTAGGGAAGATTTTGATCTACTCTAAACCCAAACATTCCCTTCAGCTGATCAACCAACCTAAAATTCAATCTATCCAAATGATGAAATTCTCGAGCTAACTCTTTCTTATCATTCTCTACACGAGCAACACTGCCCATAGATAATTTACTAAGGGTGTCTGCCACTACATAGGCCTTGCCCGGATAGTACAACACACTAATGTCATAATTTTTCAACAATTCTAACCACCTTATCTGATGGAGATTTAACTCTCTCTGGGTAAATACATACTGCAAACTTTGGTGATCCATGACCACATCAACATGCACCCCATACAAATAATGTCTCCAAATTTTCAAAGCAAACACAACGACAGCTAATTCAAGATCATTGGTTGGGTAATTCTTTTCATGAGGCTTATGTTTCCTAGAGGCATAGACTATGACCTTACCTCTATGCATTAGAACACAACCCAAACCAACTCTAGAGGCATCACAATAAACCATAAAACCATCTATACCATCAGGTAATTCTAAAATGGGGGCTGAAGTGAGTCGAGTCTTTAACTCCTGAAAACTCTTCTTGTAGAAATCTGACCACAGGAACTTAACTTTGTTTTGGGTCAATCTAAACATAGGAGACGCTATGGATAAGAAACCCTTAACAAAATATATGTAATAACCAGCTAGACCTAAGAAACTCCTAATGTCTAAAGGAGAGATAGGTCTAGGCCAATTTCTTACAGCTTCTATCTTTTAGAGATCAAATCTAATACCCTCACTAGAAATAATATGACCAAGGAAAGCTATTGACCTTAGCCAAAATTCGCATTTGCTAAATTTGGCAAACAATTGGTGATCCTTAAAAGTTTGTAACACAATTCTAAGATGATCTTCATAATCATCCTCACTATGAGAGAAAACAAGAATATCATCAATAAAGACTATGACAAACATGTCCAGATACTGTTTGAATGCTCTATTCATCAAGTCCATGAAGGTTGTTGGGGCATTAGTTAGTCCGAAGGATATGACTAGAAACTTAAAATGACCATAACGGATTTTGAAAGCTATCTTTGGAAAATCACTTTCCCTTACTTTAAGGTGATGATATCCAGATCTAAGGTTTGTCTTGAGAAATAACTTACACCTTAGAGTTGATCAAATAAGTCATCAATTCTATGAAAAGGATATTTGTTTTTGACTATGACTTTATTCAGCTAATGATAGCCAATGCACATACATAAAGAACCATCTTTCTTTCACATGAATAGAATGGGAGCACCCTATGGAGAAAAACTAGGCCTGATGAAACCTTTATCTAAAAGATCTTTGAGTTGTTCTTTCAATTTCTTAAGCTTGGCAGAATCCATACGATATGGAGGGATAGAATAGGCTGAGTATCAGGAAGAAGGTCAATACCAAATTTTATCTCTCTATTGGGAGGTACCCCTAGGATATCTTCTGGAAAAAATTTTGGAAACCTATTGACCACTTGGAGGACTGAATTGTTGGAGTCTCAGACTTTGTGTCTTTGACTCGAACTAGGTGGTAAATGCAACCTTTGGATATCAACTTTCTTGCCTTAAGATAAGATATGAAATAACTCTTAGGAGATACTGAATTGCCTGACCACTCAAAGACTGGCTCATCTAGGAACTGAAACTTCACCACTCGGGTGCGACAATCTATGGTTACATAGTAAGAATAGAGCCAATCCATACCAAGAATAAGATAAAAATCAACCATATCTAACACTATTAAGTCTGTGAACATAACCTTATAAAGGACAGTGATACCTTATAAAGGACAGTGATAGGACACTTTATCTAAATCTGCTTGACAATAATTGACTCACCTACTGGGGTAGAAACCAAAAAAAGCTCAGGGATCTTTTTAGAACTTACCTCAAAATTTACTGCAACTAATGAGGTCACATAAGAAAAACTCAACCCAGGGTCTAACAATGCATAAACATCAAGATAAAAGTCATGAAGCATACCAGTAATAACATATGGGGAACACTACTGCTCCTAATGGGCTGGCAAAGCATAGAACCAATTCTGGCACTGACTGCCACCGATACTAGATGAAGTACCCAGAGGATGGACTGGGCGACCTAGAGGAGCTGGTGCATTAGTAGCCTGTGTAAGGAGGTAGATATCCATATTTCCCTGTCTAGCATGATGGCACTCTTTGATTCCGTAACCCATCTGGCCACAACCATAACAACCTTTTTGACCCCACAAACATTCACCCATATGATTCTTACCACACTTAGCACATGGGGGATGATTGGGCTTCCCACTCATACTATTTTGAGATCTGGACATAGATAACCTACCCCATTACTCTTGTCTATTTATGGGTGCAGGAGCACTGGCTGAATAAGGTACGAGCATAGATAACCAATTCTAAAAATACAAATGATGTCCTCCTCTAGACCTATTCTAACCATAATCAAATTTCCCTGTCCTAGCCTTCTTATTTCCTCTCTCTACCCTTTAACTTCTCTGCCTCTATCTGTTAGGCATGAATTATCAACCTATGATCTATGTCCCCAATAAGCATAGCAGTCCTCCACTCCTTAAATACCAACCCAAACACACCGATTACAAACTTACTCATGCTTGACCTAGGGTGAGTCATCTGATCAGGGGCATACTTAGACAACTGGTTGTACTTAAGGCAATACTCCTTCACTGACATTGAGCGCTGCCTCAGGTTTATAAACTCTTCTATCTTGGCTTTCCTCATCTCACGTGGGAAAAACTTATCTAGAAATGCATCCTGAAACACCTTCCATGATATGGGAACTGAATTCTCCCCTTTACTTTTCTTCCACATCACTACCTAATGATAAGCAACATCCTTCAGCCTATAGGATGCCAACTCTACACTCTCCTCTTCAGAAATATGCATAATTTGGGTGATCTTCTTCACCTTATCTATATAAACTATAGGTCCTCACCTACCTTCGACCCAAATAATTTCGATGGGTTAATTCTCATAAAATCTCAAATTCTGGCTGTGGCTCAGTCCTTATTTTGCTGGAGTGGGACTGCAGCCTGACGGTTGCCCTAAACATTAGCTAGCACAGCTTGGGCTAGTGCCTGAAAGGCTGCCCAAAACTCTGCATATGACATATTCTCATTCAAAGGATCTGCAGGCTGAGGTGACTAGTTATTATTTTTGCGTGTGTTAGCTCAATGAGGAGGCATTTACTATCACATGAAAGCATGAGTTAGAAGAAGATAAATATGCTGAATGAATGATAGATCATAAAAAGGAGATGATTTCCTAAAATGCTCCATAGCCTCTTGCTAATAGATGTGGCACGCTTCACACCGATGATCAAGACTCTATATAACATGGCTTGTCTGACTCCCTAGGACTCTCTAAAATCTGAGGCTCTGATACCAAATTTGTAATGCTCCAAAATCTGATTCTCGAGATGCCACACCGTGCTTCAAACTACAAGTAGTCCTGAGCTAACTTTGGTTGCCTTCTATTAAATCTGAATCTCAAAATCGGTGGATATGAATATAAAATCATAATAAATATGAAAAAATTGGTTGAATTATCTGTGTATATCTAAAAATACTAATCTCATCAGTCTGACAAAACAAATACTGAAAATTTAAATACTGCAACTAAAATCTACAACTAAATCTAGTAGTCCGACAAGCCTCTACTGACTGAATCTAGAGAATTACTGGGATAGGCCCCAACTGACTCAAACTATCTTAAATAAATACTGAATCATCTACTAATAAAATAAAAATCTAAATAGTTAAGTCCCTAAACTATAAGGACTCACCAACTGTAGAGATGTAGATGAGATACTCAAAAATAACTCACGTTGCTGAGACTGAGCACCTGAACCTACATTAGGAAACAATGTAAAACGTAGATGTATATATGGATCAGTACTTTGGGAATATACTAAGCATGTGGGGTGAATGCAATAAGTAAACAATATCATCACAATTTATAAAAATCATGCATGCTAAAGGTAAATGACTCACAAAGGCTAGAGTAATTTGAAAACTGAAGATCATAAATCATGAACAATAAAGCATATAGTATAAATCTTGTGAGCCATTACACTTAGTTCTGAAATCTATTCTATTCTAATTCTTAATTCATATAGGCTAAGTGAAATCTGTAAGTCTGTATCTGAAGGCTTGTGTAAAGAAATATTTTAAACTCAAGAACTTTAAAGATGTAGAGAAAATACTTTATCTTAAGGGTTTAGAAATCTGAAAACTTATTCTACATGGGAGATTCTTCTAACCGACTAAACCAAGTAAGCATTCATGGAGTCCTATGTTCTTATCCCCCTAAAGAGAAATCCTCATATTGGGGAGAGGAGTCATACTCTTGCCAAAGAGTATAACTTATCTAAGTGATCATATATCTATCATCCACGTAGAAGTGGGAACAATCTAAATCCAATGTTGCCACGTAGTTCTGGTTTATGAAACCGTAGTAACGTACCCATCCCGGTGCTAAATACTACTCCCATTAAATTTGTATGCTCATTCTGATGGCAATCCACTTCTAAAATAGTATAATGGTTTATAATGAAAACCAACTGTATATCTGTAAAGCTTGAATCTATAATCTAAATCTGTAAAGTGGATTTCATATATATTCTTAAGACTAAAAGGTCAAATCTTTATCAATAATCAGAAAAGAATCTAGTCATAAAGTGCTCATAGCATAATCAATCTTGAAATAACAATCTTTAATTATGGCTTAATGATCCATGCATCAAACTTATGTAAAAACATCAAAATATTCATGCTTGGTAATGTAAACATTTATAAATCAGCTTAAAATCTGGAAATTTCTACAATATGCATGAAAATATGAAAATAGACATGCAATTCATCTTATAAATCCCTTGAAATCTCATAATCTCATAAATAGCAATATTGGGTGTAAACTTTTAACTTTAATTTTATGGGAAATCACATAAAATTCAGTAAATTTGTAATTAAAATAAGTTTTGGGTACAAGTATGAAAGGATTATCCTTGTTGAAAAACTCCACATACCTCAATTGATGAACTATATGCTAAGACTTGAATCTTGGATCCCTATTGATGCTTTTGAGATGAATTCTTAGAGTTCTTGAATTAGGAATCCTTAATCTTGAATTTCCTTGGAGAATTAATGGAGAAATTGGGTTTTCTTGGAGAGAAAGCTTTATTATCTAGGGTTTTGTTTTGAGAGAGAATTGATGAAATAAGTATAAAGTGCTTTGAAATATGCTTAATTCTTTGTTTAAGATTGGGGCCTTGGGAATTGACCACAATACCCTTTTAATATTTAAATGAAACTAAATAAAAACAATATTTTCTGAACTGGGTGGCCATCGCGATGCGCCACTATCGCGGAGGCTCACTGGAAATCGACAAATGGGAACTGAGTTTCCTCCGCGATGAGCCACCATCGCGGTGCCCCTTTGGAGTGCCATTTTAGCTACTGGCGTGATGTGCCAACATCACGTGGATCTATTGGAAATGGACAACTGGGAATTTGGACTTCTCCGCGATGCACCAAAAACGCAAAATCTCACTGGAAATTGACAATTATGATTTTACATTTCTCCGCGATGCGTTACGAGCGCAAATCGTTATGTTTTATGATGGAAACTTAAAATATCCATGACTTCTTACTCGGTTATCGGATTTAGGCGAATTTTATGTCGTTGGAAAGCTAATTCAAAGTCCTACACATTGGAGGGTCTAAATTTGGAAAATTCTATATATATGAAAAGTCATTCTCTCTTGAATCCAACGCTTAACATTCTTAATGTTAAATTGAACTAGGAAAAGTATGGGGTGTTACAGTTTGGGAATGTCAAAGTTTCTACGAAATATGGACTAAAGTTGGAGAAAATTCCATCCAATGTTCAAACTATTTGTTCCAAGGCACAAGCCTGTAATACCTCACATTTTGGACTAGAATGAAAATATGTCATTCCTATGCGTGGATGTTTCAAAAGCCTCAAATACTATATAAATTTAGTGTGTTAATCAATTATGTTGTGTGGGAATCTATTTGATCATGAATTTAGATCATAGAGGTCCCCTAACTCAAGTACAAGTTGAAAGCTTTCCTATCGTTCAAGTTTTAGTGAGCGTCAAAACTTGGGTCAACTTCAATAGACCATAACTCGTTGTATATGACGAATTGGGTGGTTTACTATATATCAAATGAAAGCTCTTTGAATTATATTTCCAACTATACCAATTTCGCCTAAATACAATATCGAAGCAAAGCGTTATCCCCATTTTATTCCAGCATGTCAAGCTCAAAAATGGTGATGACGTTTCTGACAGGCTATCACATTTCTGAGGACCTTTTTGATGAGGTCGTCACATTCTGATGTTATTTCTTATGATGTCATCAGCCCTGGGCAGAAAATCAAGAATTTGGACCCCTTTTATGACGATCATTCGTAGCGGTCTATCACAGACCTGACGGCCTATCACGGATAGCGTCAAGTATATTTTTCCAACAATTCAAGGGCATTTTTGCAAGGGTATTTTAGTTATTTCCTTCACCTTCCACGACTTATAACCCTAAAGAGGCATAATTTTTTCCATTTTTCTTCAGTTAAGCATCTTAAAAACCCTCTTTTACACTCTCAACCACAAGATTAGAGTTTCCATCAAACTCATCTCTTAAAAGCAAGATTCAAGCATTTTTCCTAGATACTCAAGAATTAAGTTTCTCAATCCAATAACTCTCCAGCAAATCATCAAGGTTTTTTTTCTAAGGTATGCGTGTGTTCAATCATGGACTCCTTTTGTCCATGAAGTTCAAGAACCCTTTTCTAAAACTATATATTATGGTTTTCATGTTATGAATGGATTGTTGATCATGTTTATGTGTTGAATGATGCCAAGATAGAATCTTTATATGTTATTATGAATCTATGACATCATATGAGTTGAAAACATGTAAGTTTGATTATTTATGATGAGTAATTATATGATTTACACCTATGCCTAAGTTGTGCATGTAAGGTGTTTGATAAAATACCTAAGACACTAGAAATCATGCATTATAGCTAAATTGTGACTAAGGGAAGGATTCATGATAGGCCTCTATGATTCAATGTCATCCATGTTGATAATGTGTCTTGTGAACACTGTTGGATTACTCATGAACTAGTATTATGGAATTATGCTATGCTTACTTGCAAAACCCACTCTTGTACAAGATGTAGAATACCCATGTACTTCATGAAATTCCCCAAGTTATGATATTATGGATTGTGGTTGTAATATGTAATGAGCATGATAATTAAAGTTATGCAAGTATATATATGTTGTATGAAATTCCCTTCCATGAAATAGATTGTTGAGAACCATTCTTAGTATGAAATCCCATATTTATGATTTGTGGATTATGGACTCTACTCTTATGATCAAGTCAGTCATGTGTGTCAGTTTTCTTCCATCGAGTCCTGGGGGTACTTGTACCCAAAAAATATAGTTGTGTGCCTAGAGTCATGTCATGTTATCATGATACTCTCAGTTAAGCCATGATCTATAGAATTCAGTCAGTCATGTGACTCAGGAAAACTCAGAAATATCAGTAGTCTCAGTAGTTCAGTAATCTCAGTGATCTCAATACCTAGTAATATCTGTAACCTCAGTATTCAAAGTCAATCTTAGTAACTTCAGTACACTCAACCAGTCCTCAGAACTTAGTACACTCCATCAGTCATCAGAATCCTATAAACTTAGTTTAGCTCCACTAAACAATACCACTAGTATCAGTCTAGTTAATCTGTATCAGTTCAGCTAATCAGTTTAGTTCAGTTATTCAGTTCAGCCCAGTTATTTAGTTTAGTGTATTTCAAATGGGAGTAAGATTCAACATCGAGTGAGCCTAAGGATGGGGATTCACCTGCTAGATTAGGATTGAAATCCTTAGAAGCAATCCCTAAGTTCCGTAACTACATAGCCAGCATAGGTATGAGATGTCACTCGTTAGATAGGACTAACATACTTAGGGGTCACCTGTTAGCATATTTATATGTATAGGACTCATCCCAGGAGTCACCCGCTAGATTAGGACTAACTCCACAGCAGATGTCTTTACTGGTGGCACGGTACGGACACCCTTCCAGTTAGGGCAGATATTGAACCCCAGTCAGCTTAGTTTGGGACATATCGGTTAGATAAACACATTCCACAATTTCAGTTACAGATTTAGGACTGTCAGATACAGTTAACTCAGCTTAGTATATAGATTCAGTACTGTTAGATACAGTCAATCCTTATCATTATAAATAGACTTTAAGATCATTATTATAAATAGACTTCAAGATCACCCATTAGTTAGGACTGATCTCAACTATGATTAATCTGTATCAGAATTATTGGATTTAAAGATCACCTACTAGATAGGACTGATCTTAGACTAAGTCAAATTATCCTTATTATTAGTATACTCATGATCACCCGCTAGATAGGACTGATCTCAAATTTAGTTACTCTACATAGAATAGAACTTAGATAGTTCCATCAGAACTTAGACTGTTAGATATAGTCGCTCAGTATCAGTTACATCGATTAGGCCGATCATCACAGTTATATCAGTTATATTGGTTTTCTGAACTTATGTATTAGTCATATCAGTTATTAAAATTCATGATATCAGTATTCATCTTCAGGACTATCAGACACAGTCAACCAGAGCTGTTCTTCATAATTCAAACTGTTAGAAATAGTCGTTCATCTATTTAGTATCTCAATATCAGTACACTCATGTTGTCAGTATTCAAACTCAGTAGTCAATATCTCCACGAGTTCAGTTACAGTTATGTATGCATGTATGTATTCTCATGTTCATATTAGTCAGCATTATTCATGCATATAACCCTTTGTATTTAGCCTACCTCACTTATATACTCAGTATATTCAGAAGTACTGACACATTTGCGTTATGGTGCTTTCTCTTATGTTACACCATAGGTTCTGAGGCACGAGCTCCAGATCAGCAGTAGCATTCCAATGTTTAGAGTTTTCAGTGAGTTCTTCTTATTCGAGGACAATATGATTATTACTACATTTACAATTCAGTTGCTAGATGGAGTTAGTTGGAGACATGTTCCTTTAACTCGTTATTCAGTTCAGTTAGAGGTTTTTAGACTAGATGTCAGATTAGATATTTAGATCTCATTATTTTCAGTATTTATGACTTATTTTGGTATTGTTATACCTTTTTTAGACATTTTGTTTTTAGACATTTATTCAGTTCAAACCTTATGGCCTTTTATGTTCATATTTCTGCATTTTATGATATATTATACAGTATATAGGTACAGATATCAATCATGGGGTAGCTTGTGGTCCTTCGGGGTCATGAGCACCATGTAGCATTCCGATTCAGAAAATTAGGGTATTACAAAGCCATAGTAGGCATGGCTTATGATATTCAAATAGTGACTAGAAATTCGATGGGGAAGCATAACTTGATGGCTATTCCATTCGGTGATTTTAAAGCCATTCTAGGGATTGATTTCCTTAGAAAATATCGCTTTATTCATTTTCCTCACTGAGATGGAGTGATGATTATGAATGAATCCAATCCAAGTTTCAATAAGGTTGTTTATCCTTATGGAGAATCAAAGAAAGTGAATAACAAGAACCTTATCATCTCTGTTATTTTAGTTGAAATAGGATTGAAGAAAGGAGATAAAACTTTCCTTATTGCCATGATAGAAGTGAAGCCAAATGTAAAGGTGGAGTTGCCAGATTGTGTTGGCGAAGTATTGAAATAATTTGCTAATGTGATGCCTCCTGAGTTACCTAAAGAATTGCTACCAAAAAGGGACATTGATCATAAGATAGAGTTACTGTCAGGTTCTATTGACCCTGCACAAGCTCCTTATAGGATGGCTCCCAAAGAGTTAGATAAGTTGTAGAAACAATTGAATTAATTCCTAGATGTTGGTTTGATTCAGCCTTTCAAGGCTCCTTTTGGTGCTCCTTTTTTATTTTAAAAGAAGCAAGATGGTTCAATGAGGATGTGTGTGGACTATTGGGCATTGAATAAATTAATAGTATAGAACAAGTATCCTATCCCATTGGAGCAAGATCTCATGGATAGGCTAGGCAAAGCATGCTGGTTCACAAAACTTGATCTTTGATTGGGTTCTTGGCAGGTCCAAATAGCAGAAGGAGATGAACATAAAATTACATGTGCCATGAGGTATGGTTCATATGAGTTTTTTGGTATGTCGTTTAGGTTAGAAAATGCCCTAACAACTTTCTGCAACTTGATGAATGATGTGTTATTTGATTACCTTGACATCTATATGGTGGTATATTTGGATGACATTGTCATTTATAGTTGCTCTCTTGATGAACACTTGAACATTTAAAGTTAGTATTGTCTTATTTGAGAGAGTACAAACTTTATGTGAAGATGGAAAAATGTGAATTTTCCAAGAAAGAAGGAAGTGAAATTCCTTGGGCATTTGGCCAGTCAAAACCAAGGAAGAATGGATCCAAAGAAGTTGCAAACAATTGTGGAGTGGCAGGCGCCTAATGGGGTCAAGGACTTAAGATCTTTTTTGGGTTTGGCTAACTATTATCGCAAGTTCATTGTAGGTTACTTAAAGAAAGCAGTTTCATTGACAAATTTGTTAAAGAAAGATGTCAAATGGGAGTGGTCTGTAAAATGTGATGCGGCATTTCAGAAATTAAAAGAAGCCATTTCTTCATAACCCATTTTGAAGCTGCCTTATTTTGAGTTTCCTTTTAAAATGCATACAAATGTGTCGGATAAAGATATTAGGGGTGTGCTAGTTCAAGAAGGTGATCCCATGGCTTCTGGAAGTCAGAAACTAAGTGATGTGGAGTAGCAGCATTTAACCCATGAAAAGGAAATGGTGGCATTAGTGCATTGCTTGCAAACTTTGAGGGTGTACTGGTTGGGCACTCATTTCATTGTGCAGACTGGCAATGTTTCTAATAAATTCTTTAAGATGCAAAAAAATTTAAATTCAAAGAAGGAACGATGGAAAAATTCTTGGAGGAATATTACTTTATTTGGGAGAATAAATCAGGAAAGCACAACCAAATTGCTGATGCACTCAGTCAAAAAGAGGTATTTGCTGCTATATATTCTATTTCTTGACTTGAAACTAGTTTTCTTGATAGAATCAAATTTTTTGTTGCAAATAACCCATTCTATGTCAAATGGATGGGTTAAGTGAAAGATTGGACAATCAGAAGATATTGGATCGAGGAAAATCTTTTTTATTTTAAGGAGGGGGAATCGTATACCTTAAGGAAGTGGATTACGTAAAGATTTGATGAAAGAGGTGCATGATACTTCTCGGGCTAGACATTTGGGTGTTAAATGGATGCTAGCTTTACTGTCCCGTGTGTATTTTTGGCCAAATATGTAAGAAGACATTGAATCTTATGTGAAGACTTATCAAATTTATCAAAGAGACAAAACTAAATGCATAAAGGGGGCAGGTTTGTTGCAGCCGCTACTGATTCTTGAAAGGCCATGGTTATCTATCTCAATGGGATTTATTTCTAGATTTCCAAAGGTTAATGCAAATGCATCTATAATGGTAGTGGTGGACGGGTTCTCAAAATATACTATCTTTTTTTGCTGCACTAGCTACTTGTTCATCTACAATTATTGTGAGTTTATTCTATATGAATGTGGTGAACACTTTGGTTTTCCAAGTTACATTATGAGTGATTGACATACGCAGTTTGCTGGTTAATTCTGGAAGACAATGTTCAGTATGATAGAGACTGACTTGAAGTTTTCCACAGCAAATCATCCTCAAACTGATGGCCAAACTGCAATAATTAGTCACTTGCTAGAATAATATTGAGGCATTTTGTGATAGCAAGCCAACGTAACTGGGCAGACTTGTTAGATACGGCACAGTTTTGCTATAATCTACATAGGTCATCGACAATAGAGAAGAGTCTGTTTGAACTTGTCCTGGGAATGAAACCTATGACACTAATTGAGGTTGTAACACTGAAAAGTCATGGAATTTTCCCTGTTGCTTACAAGTATGCAAAAGACAAGCATGACATGCTTGTTGAGGCACAAGACAGCTTGAGAAAGGCCTATAAATTCATGAAGAAGTATGCTAACCAGTATAGATGTGTGGTGGAGTTCAAAGTGGGAGACAAGGTATTTTTAAAGCTCACTCCACAAATCTGGAAATAGATTCTGAGAAAGAAAAGTTATAGGGGATTAATTCTAAGCTATAATAGCCCATTTGAAGTTGTTGAGAAGATTGGGGAAGTCTCTTATAAGTTGAATTTGCTGGAAAGGTTAAAGATTCATCCTACTTTTCATGTCACTTTTCTGAAAAGGTATTATGAAGATGCTGAAGACATGGGAAAAAACAAGTCAAAGAGGGACCCTCCTTTGATTTCAAAGCAGTACAAAACCAATATGGTGAAAATACTTGATCATTGGATTATGGGGAATAGCAAGACAAATACAAGACAAAATTCCTAATATAATAGAAAGGTAAGAGTAAAAAGGATGCGATTTAGTGGACGGCCCAAAACTTATGGTAATTTGAAAAGCAGATCAAGGACTACCTCAAAACAACCTCGATGATGGAGTCTAGTTCATATGGTGAGGGTGCATTGTTAGACCTCCAGTCTAAGACATGATGGTCGGTAGGATATGTAAAGGTGCACATTGGCCTTGACATGTGCTGAGAGTAGCAATGTGATGTTGTGTGGCTATGAAATAGTTGGCAGCTTATGATGACCAAGGTGCTGAAGTGTTAGCAAGGCAAACTTCGGCAAAATAGGCAGCGACTGGTGCATGCCACCTATGAGGGGATGCATGCAGGCAGTGACATAAGACTCAGCAAGTATTGGCATGACATCGACACTTGCATGGCACAAGCTATGGCATTGGCATGACATGGTCTAGGCAATGGCGTGGACAAGGTGAGGGCATGATTAATATGATGGCATGGAAAAGTCATTGGCATGGCCAAGACAGGGGTACGACATAGGTAGAAGCAAGTCTTAGGCAGCGACACAACCGAGGCAGTAGCATGGCGCAGGGAGTGGTATGGCGCAGGCGCAGACTGTAACACCCTGTATTTCCCTAGCATAATCTAAGTCCCAGTGCATGAGTATTTGAAAAAAAAATTCTAAAAACTCATTATTTTTCAATTTAGAGACTGTCATTGTGTAGGAAATTCAATTAGCTTTCCAACAATATAAAATTCGCCTAAATTTGATAACCGGGTAAGAAGTTATGGCGATTTTAAGTTTTAGTCGTTAAACACCATCATTTTGACCCTTAGCGCAGTGCAGAGTCAGTGTAAATAGCAATTGTCAATTTCCAGTGTTGCTCCATAATAGTGGTGCGTTATGTCGTAGGACCAATTAATAATTGTCCAAATCCAGTAAGGCAGCGTGATCATGGCACGCCGCGCCAACGGTGAAAATCAGTATCAAAAGGGCCCCACAATTTCTTTACGTCGCGCTATCAGCCCAGTTCTCAGATGTCAATTTCTAGTGACACAGCATGATAGCGCCGCATTGCGCTAGGTGCCCATATCAGAAAAATTTGACGAAAATTAAAAGTTTTGTGCAAGGGTAAAACAGTCCTTTCCCCTAATTTTAACCTGCCCAGGTGTGCTTTTAAGCCCTATAAAACATTTTTAAAATCATTATTTTCTACCAAATCAAGAAGCTTTCTCTCCCAAATCAAGAACCCTAGCTCTCTAATTTCAAGGCCAATCCTCAAGAACTCACCCAGAACATCAAATAATTCACTATCCCAGGTATGTTAGATGTTCATCCGTGGATTCCTTTCATCCATGGAGCCCAAGTAACCTATTTTAAATCACCAAGTTATAATTTTTCAAGTTATTATCTTTTAAATTATGACTTCATCCATGAATCTCCAGTCACTATTGATTTTATACCATGTTGCCCTAAAATTATCGTTACTATTCAATTCTCCATGCGTTAATATTATTATTTATTGAATTAACCCATGATTTAATACTATTGTGTTGAATTCATGCTATTTTGTAAGTTCCATGGCATTTTTATGATTGTTTTAAACCCTGAACTACAAGTGTTTGATAAAATGCCTACAAGAGTGATTGATTTAAATAAAAGCCTTCATGTTTTATCATTCAAGCTTTAGTGTCATTTTACTATTATTATTTTGAGTCCTGGGGGTATTAAATACCCAAAATCCATAGATATTTACTTAGTCTAGTATCAGTACATTACAGAATAGTCTTCAAAACATACTATGAGCATTATCAGAACAGTTAGTCACCAGTCAGATGAACTCAGAACAGTCTAGTATTTCAGTGTCTTTCAGTTGGGAGTACGATTTAGCACCGAGCGAGTGTAGGGATGGCAGCTTCCCTGTCATATAGGCAGAGTCATTAGTAGCAGTCCCTATACTCTAGAACTATGTAGCCAGCGTAGGTTATGAGAAGTCACCCGTCAAATTAGGCTTGACTATCTCCCAGGGGCTAGCCATCAGTTCAGGCTTGATACCTTTAGTCCTTTGGACATTTTATTAGTTTAATAGATACACACAGCCATTGTTAGTATCTGTGGCATGGTATTAACACCCTTCTAACTAGGGTTACAGGTTGGACCCCGATTAGCTCAAATTGGGGAATGCCGATTAGATGATACCTCCTACAGTCTCAGATATAGTCTCAATTACAGTCTCAGTTTAGTTATGCAACCTTAGAGTTGCTTGACCAAAGCATACAGATATCAGTATTTTTCAGTATTTTAGTTTACAGATTTTACTCAGTCTATGTTATATGCTTGGTCATGCATCTCCAGTGTCCATAGATTTTCATGTATCTTTAGTATTTACAGACTATCATGCATACTCAGTATTTATAGATTCTCCATATTTTAAGTATCTATAGATTCCATGTTGTCTACTTAGTACTCCATGTTTTATATGTATATTCAGTTAATTATTAGTTATGTTCATAAAACCATGTCTATCTATCTACCTCATTTAGCATACCAGTACATTCAAAGTACTGATCGCATACCATTATTTTGTGCTATAATGTATTATATCATAGGTGTTGACGCTCAGTTCCTAGATCATGCTTAGACCTCACTCTTCAGGCGATCAATAGTACAGTAGCAGTGGTGAGTCCTCATCATTTGTAAATAGATTATTTTACTTTATATCTCTATTTTGGTGGTTAGCAGAGTTAGTTGGGGGCCTGTCCCATCAAATCATATTCAGTCAGTCAATTTTAGAGGTTGTTCAGACATTAGATTCAGTTATTCAGTATTCAGACATTACAGTTAGTTATCCAATTTATCATTAGTTTATCAGATTAAGTCAGCTATTTCTATAAACTCATATTTCAGTTTTTAATTCAGTTATTAAAACCTTATGGCATGTTAGTATTCTTCCACATTTATGATTATGTTATCCAGTACTCATAGAAGGTACCATCTCATGGGTTAGCTTGTGGTCTCTCAGGACTGTAAGCATCGTATGATGACTAGGGGGTAGTCTCAGGTCATTTCAAACTTGGTATCAGATACTAAGATTTTAAAGTGTCCTAGGAAGTCTAAAAGCCGTGTTGAGTAGAGTCGTGTGCATGGGTATATAGCGCGCCACACTTATGAACGAGAGGCTACAAGGCGTTTAGGAAAAGTTTCCCTTCTTTTAGTGTTCATGTATTGCGAGTGAGCATGACTCAAGTTAAACTCTCTGTCTAATCCAATTCTTGCTTTCATTTATAGAACATGCCTCCCAAGAAGAACAGAAGAAGAACAGGAAATCAGCCAACCCCTCAGCCCATCTAGGCAGATCTTCTGGACGAGCACGTCTCTCATACAGAATTTAGGGTTGTGTTCACTACTCTAGCCAATTCCAAGCATCACAAAATAAACCGCTAGCTGTTGTACCAACCAAACCAGTGGCTAATACTTCTACAACCAGAATTTGAGATTTCACCCGAATAAATCCTCCTTCTTTCATGGGATTCAATTCTAAAGAGGATCCACAGGAATTATTAGATATGGTACAAAAGGTAACGAATGATATAGGGGTGACATCTAGTCAGAGTGGTAAGTTGGCTACATACCAGTTACAGGATATAGCCCATACTTGGTTTAAATAGTAAAAAGTTGATAGGGGTGTAGATGCAGGGCCTGTAGAATGGGTAGAGTTTGCCACAGCTTTCTTAGATAGATTTTTCCCATTAGAGTTGAGAGAAGCTAAAGTGTTACAGTTCATTAACTTGAGGCAGGGAAGTATGAGTGTGAGGGAGTATTCCATCAAGTTTACTCAGTTAGCTAGGTATGCTCCTCATGTGGTAGTTGATAATAGGTCCAAGATGAGTAAGTTTGTGTCTGGCGTATCTGATAGTGTGGCCAAGAAGTATAGGACTGCAATGCTTATTAGTGAGATGGACTTGTCTAGGATAATGGTCCATGCTCAACAGATAGAGGATAAAAAAGATTAAGGAGAGGGAGAGAGAAAATAAGAGAGCTAGGATGAGTAGTTCTAATTTTAATAAGCTAAAGTAAAAAGGTGGTAACCATCCTCAGTTTCATCAGAGGTCTACATCCCCAGCACCCTCTTCAGCCAGTTCCCCAGTACCCAAATTTAGAAACGACAATAGGGATAGGGCACCAGGCTCTAAGTCCCAGGTAAGTATTAGCAGTGCTCGTACAAATTCTCTATGTCAAAAATATGGCAGACACCATCAGGGTGAGTGTAGAGCGGGTAGTGATGTGTGTTCTGGGTATAGAAATTCAGGCCGACTGATTCAAGAGTGTTCAGTAGTTTCTTAGAAAGGTAGGGATGTGCACTAATAGGGCCAGTCCAATCAGTCGTCAGTTCCATCTGATCGCCAACTCAGTAGGGTACCGCTTCTAGTGCTACTAGTGGTCAGCATCTGAATAGATTATATACTCTTTAGTACTGCCAAGATCAAGAGAATTATTCTGACGTAGTTACTGGTATATTGCAGGCCTTTCACTTACATATTTATGCTTTACTATACCCTGGAGATTCTCTTTCTTTTGTAACTACATATATAGCCGTTAACTTTGGAGTCAGTCCCAAAACTTTAGCAGAGCCTTTTTCAGTGTCTACCCCAATAGGCATTTCCATTGTATCCAGATAGGTGTACAGGAACTGTCCAGTCATAATATCTTAGAAATTTACCTTAGTTGATCTCATGGAGTTAGAGATGACCGATTTTGACATTATTATCGACATGGATTGGCCCAATCATGCTATGGCTTAGTTGACTGTAGAAACAGAATAGTTCATTTTCAGTTCCCAAATGAACCAATCTTGAATGGAGGGGTAGTACTACATCTCTTAGGGATCCGTTGATCTCATAGCTTAGAGCCAAAAATATAATATTAAAGGGGTGTATTTACCATCTTGTGCAAGTCAAAGACTCTAATATAAAAACTCCAACTCTTGAGTCAGTTTCAGTAGTGAGGGAATTTCTAGATGTGTTTTCTGAAGATCTACTCGAAGTTTCTCCTGAAAGGGAAATTGACTTTGGAATAGACCATCTCCCAGATACTCAGCCCATATCTATTCTTCCATACCGAGTGGCTCCATCAGAACTCAAGGAGTTAAAAGAACAACTAAAGGATCTCCTAGATAAGGGATTCATCAGACCCAGCATCTCCCCGTGGGGCGCACCTGTTCTATTCGTGCGTAATAAAGATGGTTCTCTCAGATTGTGTATTGACTACCATCAGTGGAACAAAGTCACAGTCAAGAATAAATATCCACTTCCTAGAATCGATGACTTGTTTCACCAACTTCAGGTACTATCTACTTTTTCAAGATAGACCTCAGATCAGGCTATCATCAGCTCAGGGTGTAAGAATGTGACATTCCAAAAATAGATTTTCAAACTCGAAATGGTCACTTTACATTTCTAATCATGTCCTTCGGACAAATTCCCCAGCAGCCTTCATAGACCTGATGAACTGAGTGTTCAAGCAGTACTTGGGCATGTTCGTCATAGTCTTTATTGATGACATTCTTGTTTACTCCCTTAGTAAAAATGATCATGTAGACCACCTCAGAATAGTACTTCAGACTCTTACAGCTCACCAGTTGTTCTCTAAATTCAGTAAATATGAATTATGTCTAAGATCAGTAGCTTTTCTTGGCCATATTATTTCTGGTGATGGCATTAGAGTTGATCCTCAAAGACCGAGGTAGCGAGAAACTGGCCTAGGACCATCTCTCTATTAGATATTAGGATTTTCTTGGATTTAGCTGGCTATTACCATCAGTTTATTAATTGGTTTTCTTCTATTGCATCCCTCATATCCAGATTGACTTAAAAGAAAGTTAAGTTTTAGTGGTCAGATTTGTGCGAGAAAAGTTTTCAGGAGTTGAAGAGTCGACTTACCTCAGCCACAGTCATCACTCTACCAGATGGTTTATATGGTTTTGTTGTGTAATATGATACATCCAGAGTAGGTTTGGGTTGTATCATCATACATAGAGGTAAGGTCGTAGCCTATGCCTCCAGACAACTTAAACCTCATGAGAAGAATTACCCTACTCATGATCTTGAGTTAGCAGCTATAGTATTTGCCTTAAAGATTTAGAGGCATTATATGTATGGGGTGCATGTAGATGTGTTCACAGATCACTGAAGCCTTCAGTATGTATTATCTCAGAAAGATTTGAATCTGTATTAAAGAAGGTGGTTAGAGTTATTGAAGGATTATGAAATAAATGTTCTGTATCATCTGGGCAAGGCCAATATAGTGGCTGATGCTTTTAGTAGATTGTCCATGGGTAGTGTAGCTTATCTTGAAGATGGTAAGAAGCAGTTAGCTTAGGAAGTCCATCAATCTACCCTACTAGGTGTCCACTTAGTCGACTCAGTAGAGGGCAGTGTATGGGTGCAGAGTAGCCTAAAATCATCTCTAGATTTCGAGGTAAAGGAAAAGCAAGATAGAGATCCTAGTCTAGTTAAGTTAAAAGAATTAGCCAGAGATCAGAAAGTGAAGGTTTTCTCCTAAGGGAGAGATTTATTGTGCTATCAGGGTAGATTGTGTGTGCCTGGTGTAGATGACTTGAGGTAATAAGTTCTTTTAGAGGCTCATGGTGTGCGTTACTCTATTCATTCGAGGGCCACTAAGATGTACCGTGATTTGTGGGAGATCTATTGGTGGAATAGGATGAAAATGGATATTGCAGAGTTTATG
Organism: Capsicum annuum; assembly: GCF_002878395.1. Classification (NCBI taxonomy): domain Eukaryota; kingdom Viridiplantae; phylum Streptophyta; class Magnoliopsida; order Solanales; family Solanaceae; genus Capsicum; species Capsicum annuum. The sequence continues at coordinate 52,980,094 of NC_061113.1, read as the reverse complement.
GCTAAGTTCTCTACATGCTAGAAAGTTAAGATTGAGCACCAAAAACCTAATGGGTCCATATAGGAGTTCAGTATTCCTACCTGGAAGTGGGAGGAAGTGAACATGGATTTTGTGACCAGTTTGCCTCGTACTCGTCATCAATATGATTCTATTTGGGTTATCGTAGATAGAATAACCAAATCAGCTTATTTCTTGCCAGTCCATACCTCTTATTCAGCCGAGGACTATCCAAACTCTATCTTAGTAAGTTGGTTAGGTTTCATGGTGTTCCCTTAGCTATCATCTCGGATAAAGGTACCCAATTTACCTCTCACTTCTGGAAGGCATTCTAAAAGGGTCTTGGTACCCAAGTCCATCTCAGTACAACCTTCTACCCTCAGACAGATGGTTAATCAGAAAGGACCATTCAGACTCTTAAAGATATATTGAGAGCATGTACAGTTGATTTTAAAGGTAGTTGGGATGACCACTTGCCTTTAATTGAATTCGCATATAATAACAGTTATCACTCTAGTATCCGTATGGCTCTCTTTGAGGCTCTCTATGATACGAGATGTAGATCTTCAATTGGTTGGTTTGAAGTAAGTGAGGCCGCAGTAGTAGGGCTTGACTTGGTGTTTGATACTATAGAGAAGGTTCAATTGATCAGAGAAAGGCTTAGGGCTGCCCAGAGTTGACAGAAATCATATGCAGATGTGAGGAGAAAGAATCTCGAGTTTGAGGTTGGTGATCTTATGTACTTGAAAATCTCTCCTATGAAAGGAGTAAAGAGATTCGGCAAGAAAGGGAAACTCAGTCCCCGATATGTCAGTCCCTTCAAATTTAACCTCAGTACACCCAGCGTTCCATGTCTCATTGTTGAAAAAGTGTATTAGTGATCCAGCTGTAGTTGTTCCCTTAGAAAGTGTAGATATTTAGAATAGTCTTTCCTTTGAGAAAGTTCCAGTTGAAATTCTTGATCATCAAGTTCGTAGACTAAAGAACAAAGAAGTTCCATTAGTCAAAGTTCTTTGGTGGAATAAGACCGTTGAAGGAGCCAGTTGGGAAGCAGAAGAAGATATGCGGACCAAGTACCCTCATCTATTCTCTGCGAATCTAGATTCAATATAAGGTACTAATCTTCTTAAGATTTCTCTTTATTATGCTCAGTTTCAAATGTACATCATGTTCATATCAATTGTACATTTACAAATCAGTTCATTCATGCATTCTATGCATATGATATGTATGTTCAATGTGTAAGCTCAACCTAGCAGTTTTCCTCAGCTTAACCAGTTTCATTCGAGGACGAATGATCTTAAATGGAAGATATTGTAACACCCCATATTTGTCTAGTATAATCTAAATCCCAGTACATGAGTATTGAAAAATAAAAATATCGGAACACTCATCATTTTTCAATTTAGAGCCTACCATTGTGTAAAAAATTCAATTAGCTTTCCAACAATATAAAATTTGCCTAAATCTGATAATCGGGTAAGAAGTTGTGGTGATTTTAAATTTTAGTCATTAAACACAGTCATTTTGACCCTTAGCATGTCGCGGAGTCAGTGTAAATAGAAATTGTCAATTTCCAGTGTTGCTCTATAATAGTGGCGCGTTGTACCGTAGGCCCAGTTCATAATTGTCCAAATCCAGTGAGGCAACATGATCATGGCGCGTCGTGCCAATGGTGAAAATCAAAATCAAAGGGGCACTATAATTTCTTCATGTCGTGCCGTCATCCCAATTCCTAGTTGTCAGTTTCCAGTGACACGGCGTGATAGACCACGTCACGCCACGTGCCCATTTCAAAAATATTCAATGAAAATTAAAAGTTTTGCCCAAGGGAAAAATAATCCTTTCCCCTAATTTTAATCCACCCAGGTGTGCTTTTAAGCCCTAAAAACATTTTTAAACTCATTATTTTAATTATTTTCTCCTAAATCAAAAATCTTTCTCTCCCAAATCAAGAACCCTAGCTCTTCAATTTCAAGGCTAATCCTCAAGAACTCACCCAGAACTTCAAAAAATTACTATCCTAGGTATGTTAGATATTCATCCATGGGTTCCTTTCAACCATGGAGCCCAAGTAACCTATTTTATATCACCAAGTTATAATCTTTCAAGTTATTATGTTTAAAATTATGATTTTATCCATGAATCTCCATGCACTATTGATTTTAAACCATGTTGCCATGAAATTATCATTACTATTCAATTCACCATGTGTTAATATTATTATTTATTGAATTAAACCATGATTTAGTACTATTATATTGAATTCATTCTATTTTTGTAAGTTCCATGGCATTCCTATGATTGTTTTAAACCCTGAACTACAAGTGTTTGATAAAATACCTAGAAGAGTGATTAATTTAAATAAAAGCCTTCATGTTTTGTCCTTCAATCTTTAGTGTCATTTTACTATTATTGTTTTGAGTCTTGGGGTTATTGAATACCCAAAATCCATAGTTTTTTACTTAGTCTAGTATCAGTACATTACAGAATCGTCTTTATAACATACTATAAGCATTATCAGAATAGTCAGTTACCAGTTAGATAAACTCAGAACAGTCTAGTATTTCAGTGTCTTTCAGTTAGGAGTAGGATTTAGCACCGAGAAAGTGTAAGGATGGTGGCTTACCCATCAGATAGGCATAGAAGTTAGTAGCAGTCCCTATACTCTAGGACTACATAGCCAACATAGGGTATGAGAATTCACCCATCAAATTAGGCTTGACTATCTCGTAGGGGTCACTCGTCAGTTCAGGCTTGACACCCTTAGTCCTTTGGACATTATATCAATTTAGTGGATCCACACAACCATTGTTAGTACCCGTGGCATAGTATTAACACCCTTCCAACTGGGATTACAAGTTGGACCCCGATTAGCTCAAATTGGGGAATGTTGGTTAGATGATACCTCCCACGGTCTCAGATATAGTCTCGGTTTAGTTATGCAGTCTTAGAGTTGCTTGACCAAAACATACAGATATCAGTATTTTTAGTTTATAGATTTTACTCAGTCTATGTTATATGCTTAGTTATGCATCCCCAGTGTTCATAGATTTTTATGTATCGTTTGTATTTACAGACTGTCATACATACTCGGTATTTACATATTCTCCATATTTTTAGTATCTATAGATTCCATGTTCTCTACTCAGTACTCCATGTTTTATATGCATATTCAGTTAATTATTAGTTCTGTTCATGAAACCATGTCTATCAGCCTACCTTATTTAGCATACCAGTACATTCAAAGTACTGATCGCACACCTTTTTTTTGTGCTATGATATATTATATCATAGGTGCTGACACTCAATTCCTGGACCGTACTTAGAACTCACTCTTCAGGCTATCAGTTGTACAGTAGTAGTGGTGAGTCCTCATCATTTGAGGATAGATTATTTTACTTCATATCTCTATTTTAGTAGTTAGCAGAGTTAGTTGGGGGCCTGTACCATCAACTCATATTCAGTCAGTCAGTTTTAGAGGCTTTTTAGATATTAGAGTCAGTTATTTAGTATTCAGACACTACAGTTAGTTATCCAGTTTATCATTATTTTATCAGATTAAGTCAGTTATTTCTAGACTCATATTTTAGGTTTAAATTCAGTTATTAAAACCTTATAGCATGTTAGTATTCTTCTGCATTTATGATCATGTTATCCAGTGCTCACTGTAGGTACCAACTCTTGGGTTTTCTTGTGGTCCCTCAAGACTGTAAGCACTAATGACGACTAAGGGGTAGTCTCGGGTCGTTACATAGGTGAAGACAGTGACATAACACAGGCAAAGCAAAGTTGTGGCTGAAATACATGACAAGACAAGGACAAAATATTCTAAGTGTTGGAAGCTGAAAATTGGCTAAGTATGGAACATAACAAAATTGGCTAAGAGGCAACGTTTCCCATGTGCTTGCCACATAGTGGAAGTTGTAAGTTCGAATTTTGAATGTTTGTACATATGGGATTTTCAAAATATAATTTGAATACTTATATAATTTTTTTGAATCATGTGATAGGCATACAGGTCATATCCAATGACATGCTTCCAAGTGTCGCAGTTAAAACTATTTGTAACCGCACATGTGCAATTTATATAATTGTGATGCTGGAGTTATCTAAGTCAGTAATGTTGTATTGCCTTAGGAATTTGGTGTATTATCGTTTCTTTATAATTCTAAGATAATAATAAAGGTTGGGAACTTGTTTCCTTTACATTGTTGAGTGTTTTACGTTTCTTCATACTTAGTCTATTCTTCTTGGACTGTGCAGTGTATGTGTGCCTGAAGTTGTGCAGTGTTGCATAACTTCCAAGCAGTAGTATTGCAAAAAAATAAATTGCCTCCATCTTATCATGATATAAGAGTTACTACACTGCCTTCTTTGGATTTTGGATGTATTGCCTATCAATTCATAGATGTTTTTCCCATAAATTTGCCCGGTATGCCTCTAGATCATGATATTAATTTCACTATTAATGTTGAGCCAGGAACCAAGCCCATCTCTATTCATCCTTATAGTATGGCCACAGAAAAATTAAAAAATTAAAGGATCAGTAGAATGAGTTGTTAGATAAAGGATTTAACTGACCTAGTTCATCACCTTGGGGTGCACCTATCTTGTTTGTAAAGAAAAAGGATGTATCTATGCATATGTTTATTGATTATCAATAGTTGAACAAGGTGACTATTAAGAATAAGTATCCTCTTCCCTGTATTGATGATTTGTTCAATCAAATTTAGGGTGCTTTGGTGTTTTTGCTGATGGATTAAAGGTCTGAGCATCACCAGTTAAGGAGTAGAGCTTTAAATATTTCAAAGATAATGTTTCGGACACGACACAATCATTATGACTTCTTGGTCATGTACTTCGAGTTGACCAATGCCTTAACCATATTCATGGAGTTGATGAACTAAGTGTTTTGACTATATCTCGGCTCTTTTTTCATAGTATTTATAGATGATATCTTGGTTTATTGTAAAGTTGAAGTCAATGAGGAGCATTATAAAATTATACTCCAGAAGTTAAGCGATGAGAAGTTGTATGTTAAGTTCTCCAAGTGTGAGTTTTAATTAGAGACTGTCTCTTTCTTAGGTCATGTGGCGACCAAATAGGGTATCATATTGATCCAGCCAAAATTACAGTGGTTTGTGATTAGGCTAGGCCTAGTTCTCCTATTGAGATTTGGAGGTTTGTTGGTTTAGTAGGCTGATATTGATGCCTTATTGAGGGTTTTGCATCTATTGCAGCTCCTTTAACTAAATAGACTTAGAAGAAGATCTTTTTTCATTGGTCTAATAATTTTGAGGTGAACTTTCAAAAGCTAGAGGATTTGTTGACCTCAACTCCTATCTTGACTTTGCCTAAGAAAGGTGTGGGTTTTACCATCTTCTGTGATACTTCTGGTATTAGGTTAGGAGTTGTGTTGATGTAGGAGGGTAAGGTAATTACCATTTTTTCTTATTAGTTGAAGCCTCATGAGAAGAATTACCCTACCCATAATTTAGAGTTATGCGTAATTATATTTACTTTAAAGTTGTGAAGGCACTAGTTGTATGGAGTTCATTGTGAGATCTTTTAGGATTATCGTAGACTTTTGTATTTATTCATCCAGCGAGATCTTAATATAAGGTAGCATTATTATCTTAGGTTATTTAAGGATTATGACCTTACTATTCTCTATCATTCAGGTAAGGCTAGTATAGTTGTGGATGCGTTGAGCCAAAAATCAACTAGCATAGGTAGGTTGGCACATCTTTTGTCCCAAGAAAGGCCTTTTCCTCAGAGGTTTAGTCCTTGGCTAACCAAATAGTTAGGCTTGATATTTTAACACCTGGGTATGTCTTGGTATTTATGAAGGTTATATCCTCTTTAATAGAGTAGATTTGGGCTTATCAGTTTGATAATATTGGATTAAGAGTGATTCGGGATAAGGTGCTGAGCGGTAAGGCTAAAGAAGCACCACTTAATTTAGATTATGTTTGAGAATTGGAGGCCAAGTCTGTGTGTCGAGACTGGTTGAATATGTAAGGATGATATTGGAGAAGGCTCATTGTTCTATGTCTTTAATTTATCCAGGAGTGACCAAGATGTATTATGATTTAAGACAGCACTACTAGTGGGTGGTATGAGAAAGGATGTAGTGGATTTTTTAGCTCATTTCCTATGTAGCTAGTAGGTAAAGTATGAGCGTTTGAGGCTTGGTGGTTTGCTTCAGAGTTTACCCATTCCTAAGTGGAAATAAGAATGAATCACTACGGACTTCATAACGGGATTGCCTCATACTTCTCATGGTTTTGATAATGTTTTGGTCATCGCGTATAGACTTACCAAATTTTCTTATTTTATCCTTGTTCAAGTTTCTTTCAG